>NC_056466.1:171007-203507 GCF_008729295.1 Plectropomus leopardus
TTTCAGAATTATATTTTAAAAATTATGTCACAGAGTTATAATAGATTTTCCAAGCACTTTATTTCCTTGTTTCTTTTTTAATTTTAATTTTATTTTTATTATTAAAACAAATTTTCATGTAATTTTTTTGTACTTTCTTGTACTCTTAAATTCTTACTAATTTTTTTGTTAATTTCCTCTTTCTTTGCTAATTGCCTTTCCTCAAGTTTTTGAAAGAAATCAAGGAAATCTGTTCAGGTTTCAAAGGGTTAAAATGCTGATGATATTAGATGAACTCGTTCGTCAGTGCTGCAGCAACAAAACACAGACAATGTTTTCTCTCCACAAGTATTTAACCCTTTGAACCCTCAGCATATTGGTGCAGTTTCTTTCCAAAACACAGAAAAAAGGTGATGAGCAACTTCACAAAAATGTTCCACAAATGACAAAGAATTAGTAGATTTAGAAAATTATTTTTAAAAAGCTCGGGAAAAATGTCAGTGGAAAAAAGTAAGGGAAAATATATTTTTGAGATTTATTATAGATAAATATTTAAAAGTATGTCCCAGAATTATTATGTTTTAAAACATTTTTTGGGTCATTTCCTTGTTTGTTTGTTTGTTTTTCCTCTCATTTTCTTTTTTGTTTAAAACTAATTTTCAGGAATTTTCTTGTATTTTTTCGTTATTTTTGGCTATTTTTAGGGTTATTTCTTCTTTCATTGGTCATTGCCTTCTTCACATGATTTTGAAAGAAATCAAGACCATTTTTTCAGGTTTCGAAGCGTGTGGGCTTTTGACCTCAAGGATTAAAAAGTGCCAGATTCATGATGTTCAAAAATTATATTTACAGAAGTTTTATGAGGAAGAGAAAAACTCTGCAGCTCTAAATAAAACTCACCCGTCTGAGGATCGGTCAATAACGTCATGACTCAGCGGTGGAGGAACATTTCACACACACAGTTAATCCATACATCCACTTCCAGTCGTCATGGAAACCCAGACATCCTGCTCGCCCTCAGACATGAACGCTGTCACCGTGAGACGCTGCGATGTTTGCGGGCGGCTGAGTGGATGCAGTGTGACCCTCTGCTGATGTTTCCGTTTGTCTCATTATTTGGTTGTTTTGTCACTTTGGTTGAATTTACTCTGTTTCCATCAGAAACATCAGATTCAGCCGTCTGCTCTGCGCCTGCAGCGGCCGCACGCAGACCACCTCGCGTTTCCACGCTTAAAGTCCAAATATCTGAGGTGTAATAACGCCCAAATTTTCTGACTGAAGCAACATGCTTTGTTTTTATTCTCATGATTCACAGAGCCGGTTTAAACTGGCTGATTTTATTTTATTTCATTTTTACTTTGGCGTGCACAAAACCACATATACCAAGAGTGGACACGTGTCCTAAAACAAACGTCCTAAAATCCTAGAAACGTCCCAGAATAACATAAGACACCGCAGAGACTTTTTTTCTAAATAATATTTGTGTTTTTGTTAGTTTGTATTTTTTTTTTGTTTTACAAGATCAATAATTAAAGTTGTGATAAATATTAGTGACAGCAGACATGAAGCGATTCCAGCCAGAGAGGAAAACTGACAGCTAAAATCTGTGATTTTTTATTTTTTATTTAATTTTAAAAATAATGATTTAGAAAAGCTGTCCGGCCGAACCAGCAGCTCGATGTCTCTGAGAAACGGATGTAAATTTGACCAAACGTCATTATCTTTTATTATGTTGGGATTGGTTTCAGCAGTTTGTGATTTGATAATCTGAGAGTCAGCAGTGATTGTTGATGACTAACTGTTGCTCGTGTCGTGTTCAGCCGAGGACGGTGGCGGGCTTCAGAGGGACGGTCCGCTACGCTTCAGTCAACGCTCACAAAAACAAGGTCAGTGAGACTCTTGTCCTCCGTCAGACATTCAGAGTTTTTATCTGTGAAACGGCCGACGGGACGAACCGAAGATTAAACCACCATCAACAAACATTTCCTGACGTGTTTCTGTCATGTTTCTCCAGGAAATGGGTCGCCATGACGACCTGTGGTCGTTGTTTTACATGTTGGTGGAGTTCGCCGTTGGGCAGTTACCGTGGAGAAAGATCAAAGATAAGGTCAGACTGGTTTCACACACACTCACACACACACACACACACACAGAGAGAGAGACCAGATATCACCATAGCATCATAAAACCAGCTGATACTCAACATTAAAGTAGCAGTGGTGGATCCACAACAGAGGTCCTAGCCAACACCCAAATGTCCCAAAAAATGACCAAAAATCTAAGAAATCTCTTTAAATCCAAAATGTGTCCTAAAACTCTAGCAGTGTCTTAAAATTCTAGAAATGTCCAAAATTCATAAATATGACCAAAAGTCCAAGAAATTTCATAAATTCCTCAAAATGTCCTTAAATCCTAAGAATGACCAAAAATCCAAAATATCTTCTACAATCCAAAAATTGTCCTAAAATCCTTAAAATGACCAAAAATAAAAGAAATCTCCTAAAATACAAGAAACATCCTCAAATCCTCAGAATGACCAAATTTATTAAAAACGCACTAAAATCTTGAAAAAACAACAAAAAATCCTAGAAATGCCTTAAAATCCTGGAAACATGTATGGGGCCCCTCTGCAAACGTGGCCCCTGTGCAGACGTGGCCCCTGTGCAGACGTGGCCCCTGTGCAGACGTGGCCCCTGTGCAGACGTGGCCCCTGTGCAGACGTGGCCCAGAGTGTCTCTTGTGTCATACGGATCGTTCTTAAGTGCAGCTGAAGGTGATTTCGATGTTTTTGGTGTTTCAGGAACAAGTGGGTCAGATCAAAGAGCGATACGACCATCGGATGCTGCTCAAACACATGCCGTCAGAGTTCAACATCTTCCTGGACCACGTCCTCGCCCTCGACTACTACACCAAACCAGACTACCAGGTACACACACACACACACACACACACACACACACACGAGTGTGTGACTCCTCCTGTTGTTGTTGTTGTTGTTGTTGTTGTTGTTGATTTTGTTGTTGTTGTTGATTTTGTTGTTGTTGATTTTTTGTTATTGTTGATTTTGTTGTTGTTGATTTTGTTGTTGTTGTTGTTGATTTTGTTGTTGTTGTTGTTGTTGTTGTTGTTGTTGTTGTTGATTTTGTTGTTGTTGTTGTTGTTGTTGTTGTTGTTGTTGTTGTTGTTGTTGTTGTTGATTTTGTTGTTGTTGTTGTGGTGTTCCAGCTGCTGATGTCGGTGTTTGAGAACAGCATGAAGGAACGAATCATTACTGAGAACGAGCCTTTCGATTGGGAGAAGGGAGGAAGTGATGTCACGCTGTCGACCAGTGCCTCCACCCAACCACAGCACAACACCCGGCCCACCGCCGCCATGGTGGGGTAAGACCCGACCGCCCGCCGGAGGAGCGCCGCTCTGATGTTGTTGATTGTTTGTTGTTGTTGTTTGAGATCTGTCGTGTTCTCGGTCCGCAGAGCCATCGTGACGCCGGTTCCTGGAGATCTCCAGCGGGAGAACACAGACGACGTTCTGCAGGACGAACATCTCAGTGATCAGGAGAACGCCCCCCCGGCCCCGCCCAGCCGGCCCCCCGGCGAGACGGGCGTCCCCCACGGCGGGGAGACCGGAGAGAACTGGGAGGACACGGACTTCAACCGCAACAGACTCAGGATCAGTCTGAACAAGGTGGGAACCAAAACGTCACGCCTGACCTCAGATCACGCTCAAACATTTACTGACTGAAGTACAGGTTTGAGGTATTTGTACTTCACTGGAGTATTTCTTTTAAATGCTACTCTATATTTTAACCCCTCTAACAATGTTGTACTTTTTAATTTGCAGCTCTGTTTATTTACTGGTTTATTTATTTTGTTTGTTTGCTTTTATCGTGTTTCTGTCTTTAGTATAAAGCACTTTGTAACTTTTTATCCTTGAAAGGTGCTTTACAAAAAAACTTAACTTCCATACTTTATTTATTTAAAAATTGTTAATTAATTAATTTACTTATTTATCTTTCTGTCTGTTTATCTGTTTATTTTATTTATTGATTTTAGATTGCTTTTATTGTCTTCCTGTCTTTAGTATAAAGCCCTTCGTGACTCGTTACCTGTGACAGCTGCTTCATATAAACTCTTAAGTCCCGTGCTTTCTGTCTCAGGGGGCTCAGGAGGAAGAGGCGGGTCGGGGGGCGTGTCCAGTGTCGCCGGTTCGAGGCGGAGTCCCGGAGTCGCCGACAGGTCAGGGTCGGTCTCTACGGTACCGCCGAGTCAACAGCCCCGAATCTGACCGCCTGTCTGCCGCTGAGGGCCGAGCCGACGCCTACGGACAGAGGTGAAACATCAGGACACGTTCACACGTGAAACGCTCTCCGAGTTTTCGTGGTTTATGAAGCTAAAATCAGACGAGAGATCAGCTGACGAGTCAGAGCTGGTTTCAGAGAACTGATCAGTGGAGGCGAGGGGCGAGTTTAGGGTCGCTAACAGGCAGAAAGGTCGCAGCGGAGGAGCTTCCTGCTCCTCGTGCAGCTGTTCTTGATCTGATTCAGTTCAATTTTTTATTTTTTTTGAACGTGTGAAAATATAACACAAAAAAAAGACCCACAAAAAAACAAAGTAACAATTACAAACAATGAAAAACATAAAGCAAAAGCAATGGTCAAATAATGTTTCTCGTCCTGTTGACTTGTCCCACGGCGCTGAATGTAATGGTGTCTGTTTATGTCAAAACGCACAGCTCATGTGTGTCTGTTGGCTGTCGGCTGTAGTCTTTGGGATGTGTTCAGGTGATACTCTTTGGCCGAGAAGCCGTCAGCTTCGTCGCCGCTCGTTCTCCGATGTCAGTTTTGTGCGTCGGGACCTTTACAGTCGAGTCCTCATGTCTTTTTTTTTTCCAGGTCCAGGATGGACATACTCGGCTCTCCGTCTCGTCACGTCTACTCCTCCCAGCCGGCTCAGATGCTGTCCGTCGACCCCGGTTGCCGGGGCGACCGCCAGGCCAGCGGCCGTCAGGAAGTGTCGGTGGCATCCGTCGACCAGGAGGCGCACAGCAACGCCTTTATCCGCTCCGTCCCGCTGGCCGAGGAGGAAGACTTTGACAGCAAAGAGTGGGTGATCATCGACAAAGAGGCGGAGCTACGAGACTTCCAGCCGACCACGTCAGGAACCACTGACGAGGAGCCCGAGGAGCTCCGCCCTCTGGAGGAGCAGGAGGAGAGGAGGAGGCTCAGGGCTGCAGGTACGAGCCGCTGTTACACCTGAAAGTCTAGAGCAGGCATGTCAAACCGGTCCACAGGGGGGCCGGTGTGGCTGCAGGTTTTGTTTCCAACCAAGTAGCAGCACACCAGACTTGACTCATTTAATCAACTGATCTCTGTCTTCAGACAGTTGATTGGTCAAACTGTGTGCTAGGATGTTTCGGGGATATTAGGACGTCTCTAGGATTTAGAAAAGCCGCAGTCTTTGCCATGTGTTCAGGTGTTTGTTGCAAACTGCAAGTTTGAGGTTTAACGATTTGTGGTTGTGGAAACGACCCCTAAAGGGACGGAAAAATTCCCTTGAGTCAGCGCCACAGCCAGAAAGGAGCAGAGAGGGTCTGTGATTTTATATTTCATCATTTTGGAAAAAATACAATAAAAAACGGCCCATTAATTAACAGTGTTGATGCAGGAACAATTTTTTTTAAAGCATCACAGAGAAATTTAACTGCCGAGCACAGTCTGCAGATTGGATTGATTTTATTTTGTGTGTTTATTCGAGGCAGGGAGGGGCTGTGGGTCGAGAGGCGGCACGGGCAGCTGACTGGGCGAGGCATTGAGGCCAAAACTCTGGGTTTAGATACTTTTTGACAAAAAGGTCTGCGTGTCATCCTCTTACCCCCCTCCTTTCACGCTTCATCTGCCCTGTTCATTAACGGCTGAAAGCCCAAAAATAATTTGAAAATAAGAAAACAAAAGAAGTGCAACTACAAAAAGTACTTGATGTGAAATGTTGTCTGATCACCAGCAGCAGTGTGATAACTATATCTAATCAGTGTTTTAACTGTTGAATCAAGTATTATATGTAAGTATATTTATGTATAATAATAATGATAATAATATTTTTTTTTGTACGTACAAGAAATGCAGCCCAACATGCTTTGGAAGAAAAAAATTATATGCACCCAGTGCCTCCTATAAAAAGACATAGAAGACATAAACACATGATAAAACCTGCATGTAAAAATAATATAAGATCAGAAAACATAGACTGCATCGTCACATGGATAAAACCCACTTGAAAATACTAGTAAAAGTAAGAATAAACATGAAATTTGTATTTTATTGGCTGTAAATCCCTCTCACTGCATCAGTCTGAACCTTCAGTCTGTCGCTCTTTGTCCTCCTGCAGGGGAGCTGGTCGTCCGGCCAAAGACCCACACCAGGGAGAGCAGCCGAGGGATGCTAACGCTAACAGAGGAGGAGGCGTCAAGGAGGAGCGGCGGCAGCCCCGCCCAATCGCCCTGTCACTCGCTGCCATCAGGACGCCCACGCCGGAGAGAGTCGGAGCCCATTGGACCTCAGAGACCGGTAAGAGACCCAGCCAGCCAATCAGAGGAGAGCTGAGCTCTCTGATGTTGGCGGACAGATGAGGAGGTGGACGGCTTCAGAACGGCTTCATTGCTCCGATGATGGTTACACCAAACGCTGTCAGGAGGAGGCGCTTTGTGGCGGCCGCTCCACCTCATTCATCTGTCGGTCAACATGAAGCTTAAAGGACAAATCCAGCCTGAACGCAGCTTCAGCTCATTTTCTGACAGTTATCAACAAGGAAAGCCTGATCCAGCCCTAACTACAAGCTTTATAAAACTAGTGAAGTCTGAACCAGCCCTAACTATAAGCTTTATAAAACTAGTGAAGTCTGAACCAGCCCTAACTATAAGCTTTATCAAAGAGGAAAGCCTGAGCCAGCCATAACTACAAGCTTTATCAAAGAGGAAAGCCTGAGCCAGCCCTAACTACAAGCTTTATCAAAGAGGAAAGCCTGAGCCAGCCCTAACTACAAGCTTTATCAAAGAGGAAAGCCTGATCCAGCCCTAACTATAAGCTTTATAAAACTAGTGAAGTCTGAACCAGCCCTAACTATAAGCTTTATAAAATAGTGAAGTCTGAACCAGCCCTAACTATAAGCTTTATAAAATAGTGAAGTCTGAGCCAGCCCTAACTATAAGCTTTATCAAAAAGGAAAGCCTGAGCCAGCCCTAACTATAAGCTTTATAAAAGAGTAAATCCACAGCCAGGCCTAACTATAAGCTTTATAAAATAGTGAAACCCGAGCCAGCCCTGACTGTAAGCTTTATCATTGAGGACAGCTTGAGCCAGCCCATACTATGAGCTATGAGCAGCCTCTCCTCCCCGTTGGTCCTCGGTACACAGTGTGTCTTCGGTTTTTGTGATGAGCATGCCATGTGATCTCGTGCTGGATTTGTCCTTTGAATGTGTCACAGTGATGAACGTCTGTCACATGCAGTCGTGTTCGACCGGCAGCAGCCCGACAGATTCACTGACGCTCAGCAGGGAGGCGAGGTGATCGCACAGCAGCGATGTCTGCAGCCTTCAGGCTGCTTCATGTTCAAAACTTAAAATATTTCACATCCAGAGACTCTCTGCAACAGTTAAAGTTCCCATAAAATCAGAATATACGTTTACTTTTTTTCTCAGATATGTCTTATAATGGTCGCCATCTACACTCCATTCGATGACAAACTGTTGGTTTGTGGGTTTTCTTACACTCCTAAGATCCAAACTTTCGTTGTTGTTGTTTTTCTTGTTATGCATTTTAAATTCTCAGAGCTCTTTAAAATTCGTAGAACTCAAAAAGTACAAAACGAATAAAAAAAAAGTCATCATCAAAGCAGCCAAAGAGAACAAAACAGTGATCTTGGAGATTTTAACTTAAACACGCAATAACGTTTCATGTTGTTTGTGTAACCCTTGAGCATATAGTCGAGATTTCTGTCAAAAACACGGGAAGAAGGCAATGAGAAACTTAAGAAGAAATGACAAAAAAAATTTGTAGGAGAAAAAAATAAAACTACTCGAAAATTTGCAAAAAAAAAAAAACCCAAACAAAAAAATGAAAGTAAAAACACAGGGACAAAAAAAGCAGTCTAAAAAATCTGAATAATTCTGTAAAAATAATTTCAAATATATAGTTTTGATAATTATGAATATAGTTCTCTGAAAATGTGTCTGTAGATTTTTTTTAAAAAAAAGGTTTTTTTCAAAATTGACACAGTCTGTACGATTTGCAGGACATGCCTTACCAAGTCGCTCTTTTTTTTATGTTTTTGAAAGAAATCGCACTAATGAGCTTAAAGTTTGTGAAAAGTGTCTGACAGCAGCACGAGAAAATGATGTGGCTCCAGGCTTCAAAGGGTTAAACACAAACACAAACGCTTGAAACAAACGAGATGAGTGATGTTCATCAGTGTTTCCTTTGAGCGGAGCCACGCTAGCCGTTTCCATTTGTTTCCAGTCTTTATGCTAAGCTAAGCTAACCGGCTGCAGCTTCATCAGAGGGATCATGTGACTCTCAGAGAGGAGGAGACGATTTTAACCCTTTAGAGACCAGTGAGTCTGCTGCTGAGCATCAGGTCTGTGCTCAGGTCTCGAGTCTCGTCTCTGACGGCGCTGACGGTCTGATTCTTCGTCGACTGCCTGTGACACAAAAATCAGCTGAAATCGTTTCCATCTCTCTGCTTCGGATTGTTGTTTTATTGTGAAGAAGTGAATGGTTTTATTGTGAAGGAGTGAATGATTTTATTGTGAAAGAGTGAATGTGAAGCAGCAGCTGCTGTCATGTTTTTGTCGGAGATGTTTTCAACTTATTCTGCTGAGTGATCACATGTTTTTGTGATGCTACACACACACACTCACACACACGTGCACACACACTCACACACACACATGCATGCACGCACACACACGCGCGCGCACACACACACACACACTGAGTTTCGGTGCGTGTGCTCAGGTCTGGTGGATGTGTGGATATTTAAATGCAGTCCAGTGTTTCAGGAGTTGCTCTGCTCAGGGAAAGTGTGGGTGTGTTTTGTCGGTGACGGACAGACGGGTGCAGAGAGTCCGTCCTTCGTGCAGGAGACAGTTTGTGCCCTGAAATCAGTGTCCATCTTTTGACTTTATTTTATTTTCTCAAACCTCAGCTGTGGTGTGCAGCCGGCTGCTCACATTGTAGAGAACTTAAAAAACGCTTGATTTTGTCTTTGAATGTTGTCTTTGAGCGTGATCTGGGGTTTTGCATAAATGTGAAGTATTATAGTTTAGATTTTGTGAAGATGAACGTTTGTTAAATAATCAGACCCTCGGGAGTTTCATGGCAGCTTTTCAAAAGAAAAGTCTGACGCAGATTCCAGTCTTTATAGGGTTTTTGTTGTTGTTGTTTTTGCAGTAAAAATTTCAGGAGGCAGGTGATAACTGCAAAAATAGCTCTGATGCTGTCACAGATTTAGAGCATTTAAGTTTTATTATGAACATTTAATGAAATCTAATTTAATGCAGCGTATTGATCCGTGCAGCCTCTCTCTCTCTCTATCTGTCTCTGTTGGCTTGGTGTAGAACTTTTTTTTTGTTGCAATTTTTAATTGCCCCCTTAATATTATTACAAAAATAAAAAAAAGAAATTCTAAAAATATTGGGGGTTGAACACCGATTATGAGATAACCGATATTTGGAACCAATATGCATTTAAAATAGAAATGAAAATATTTCTGTCAATATTTAGAATTTGGAATATAACAAACTCCAACACAAAACTTTGTTTAAATGCTTTTAGCAAATGCTCAATCAAAACTGAAATGTTCAACATCATATTCAGCAAGTAAATAAATTAAAGATAATAATAATAATAAAAATAAATAAAAATAGTTCCCCCTGAGGTTTTACAAAGTAAAAGTTCTTCCATGCTGACATTTTCTTTGCACTTTTTAATTAATTAATTTAATCTGCAGTCATTAAAATAAAATGCTAAAACTTTAAATGAGAAACAGGGAATTATGTCTTTTAAAGAGGGCTCCCTTTATTTTTAAAATAAAACACACACACACCTGGACTCACAATGACAACATGATGCCATTAAGAATGAAACATATGTGTGTCTAATAGCAGCAGAAAGTAAAAAATGAACGTTTAAGGGCTGAATAAGTGGGTTTTGTTTTCAGGTGTAACCAGAGGCTCTAAAGTGCTGAAAGATAAAACTTTGTTTTTTATGTGTTTTGCTTAAAAAGAGAAAAAAAAACATCAGAGTCTCAGTAAATTAAATATTAGAGTACTGAAAATAAATGGAATAAAATAAACTGATGATAGGTCTAAATATCGAAATCTTTGCCTAAACTTTGAACAAAAAAATATCTGAAATCGTAAAAACGAAACAGTAAAATGTCTGTGAAACAAAGGAAACAGCAGCCGTGAGAGCTTTATTATGAAGGACCAAACCTGACTCATTCAGGAAGTTCCTGCAGCCACGACATGAACGGACAGCGGAGATCGAACAGCTATAAGACGTGTTTGCCGCGTACGTTTCCAGCTCGATCTCACGCTCCGTTCAGCGCCGCTGGGTTCACATTCGGCATCAGACAGACGCAAAAAAACCATTTCACTACATCTGATCTGTGTGTGAGTGTTTGTGTTTTTCCTGTGAAATTCTGTCCTGGTGGTGGCGCCGGAGGAAAGGTCAGAGGTCACCACATCATCCAGAAATTGGTTTGGAAGAAGGCAAAAAGTAACAAAAGAAGAAATGATCCAAAAATTAGCAACAGAAAAAGGAAATGATCTGGAAACAGAAACATTTTTTAAACTCATTTTCTAAATGTTTTAATTTCTAAAAGTTTGTGGCTCATTTCTGACGAAGTTGCTCCGTGCCTTTCTGTCCCGTCTTTTTGAAACAAATCACAGCAGTGTTTTTTTTCTTTGTTTTTGGTTGAAATATTTGTGAAAGGTGTCTGAACGCAGCACGACAAAAGTGATGTGGCTCCTGGGTTCAAAGGGTTAATCTGGGGAGTCTGAACATGTGCAGCTGCTGGAAAAACGAATGTGGAGTCGTAGAGTTTCACATTTGTCTGAGGTCTGATTTCCCTCAGGGTTTTAATCTTTGTGGTGATTTGTTGATTTTTCTTTAAAATCCATTTCTGCTTTTTTTCAGTTCATGTATGTGAGCATTCGATTTTTTCATGCACTCATTGATTTATTTAGTCAGGTTTGATCCTCCATACTTGCTGCTGTTTGTGACGTCGTCACTGATATTTTCATCCTGAAGGCCGCAGCGTGTAGCCACATGTTAGCGAGCTGCGCTTTACGTCGCCGCGTCTCGGAGCGAGCTCCCCCGCCGCCAACCATCGAGGACTCGCCATCTCTTTTTTACTCCTCTCCAATCTCCCCTCCCCTCCCCCTCCCCTCCCCCCACCTCCACATAACTACTGATGCCTTTGCCCCCCCAACCTATCGCTTTAAACGTACACAGTATGTCGAGTTTGACTCACCCGAGGAGACAGAGAACAGAGCGAGGGTGCCAGTGGGACAACACGAGAAGAAATAAAGTGATGTTTCGGGGTAAGCACAGTTTAGGAATAGTCCTTTACCTCTGTTCTCTCACTCACTTTCTGTTTCCTCCTCCCTCCTTCTGTTCACACATGCCTCCTCCTCCTCCTCCTCCTCCTCCTCCTCCTCCTCCGTCGTGTGTCTGTGTTTCGTGTGCCTGAAGACTCCATCTCTCTTTTGTGTTCCCCGTTTTTTCTTTTCTGCATCTCCTTCAGACCCTCCGAGCTGTGCCGGCTGTGGTAGATAGACAGTATGTGCAGTGTTTCGTGCTGGTGTGTCCTTTAAACTGCTTCTGTGGGCTCAAATATCTCAGCAGCTAGAGGGGAACCTACCTGAGCCTCCCGCACAGCTAACAGTCTGTTAACTCTTTCATAGCCGCTAACTAGTGCCTGATAGTCAGACAGATGTACGCCGACGCTCCCTCGGCTCCTCGAAGCTCCTCCAGCCTCCGGCCAATCAGCTGCGGGCTTTAGATGTGTGAGAGCACCAATCGGCTCTCTCCTGTCTAACGCCTGCCGGAGGAGGCGGAGGAGACGAGGTCAGGAGGTCAGAATGTTGGGACGTAGCCGTAGGACGTCAAATATATAAAATGCATGTGCTTTTTTATGGCGAGCGGCTCATTAACCTCCGTCCCTCTCTCTGATTGGTCTGTCCGCAGCTGGACGAGGAGCGACACCAACCGCGGCCCAATCAGCTGAGGAGGCTGGCCTCCTACGTCTTCTCCTCCTCCACCCTGGAGACGGAGCAGTATCCTCACGGAGGAGGCAGCTTCATCCAGAGGAGCCGCTCCGCCGAGAGCAGCCCGCCCACGTCAACGCCGCCAACGCCTCCGTCCGGCGGCGGCACGCCGGCACGCTGCCGACCCCCGGCAGCCCGCGGAGCAGACACTCGGTGCTCAACGTGTCGAGGACGCAGCTGCAGCAGATGTTAGCCAAGCTCATGAACAAGAACAGCAGCTGAGGGACGCACGCACACGCACATGCACACGCACACGCACACACACACACGAAGCATACTGATACATGACACACACACACATAAACATGGACAAACATGTCACACACATGCTGTGTATGCAGAGCCTGTCAAACCTGAGACCCCCTGCTGGTCCCACATAAACTCTAAAGACACACAGTCTCATTATAATAACTATTATTACTGTTTATTATTATTATTTTATCACGGATTAACCCTTTAATAAAAGACCTCCTGTTAACAGCTGCAGGAGATGAATGTTTGCATGATGATTCTGTTCAAACCCAAAATAAAAACCAAAACAGTTCAAATATTTAGTCTTTTTGCAGCCGAGAGCTGAAGCTTCTGTCATCACGTCACGACTTTACGTCACGTTATCATACAAGCCGTGCACACCCAGTGTTTGACAAAGCTATGTCCTAATTTATATCTATATATATTTGTATATAAGTATCAAAGTAAAATAAAAACCATATCAGAGAGAACGTTTAATCACGATGTTCACTCGTAACGATGTCACTGCGCTACATTACAGTGCAAAAACGCACGATGGCGCACACGAATAAATAATAAATCCCTCACGACGGCTTTTTCTTCTGCTTATAAAAATGAACAAATCTCAAAAACTAAATAATGTGCAGACGTCAAATAAGTTCTGGAGGGTTAAGAAATATTAATTTCATGTTTCTAAAATTAAAAATCATTTGGATCAAAGATTTATTTATTAATTAATTACTTTTTCTTATTTACTTTTATTTATTTGGTCAAATCTGATTCAATTTATTTTATTTTAACACTTTTATCAGTAATTATGGTTTGTTGACTTAAATAACCGTTTAGTTTAGGTTGTGCAAATTTTAGGGATATAAAGCATTTGAAGACACTCCAAGAAAAAACATCATCACAAAAAGGAAGTTTAAAGGGTTAATCTGTCAAATTTCTTCAATACATCCTCAATTAAATGTTACGTTCCACGAAATCTTAAAATCATTCTTTAAAAGCTGCGAGGACAACAACAAACGGTTTGACGCCCCCTGCAGGCTCTACACACACACACACACACACACACACACACACACACACACACACACACACACACACACACACACACACACACACACTCTGAACACTGAGAGCCAGATGTAAACAACACAACAAGCCATACGCCGCAGCACCGCTGTGAACATTCACACATTCACACTCACGTAGCTCTGCAGCGACTCTCTGAGAGGAGGACGAGGAGGAGCAGAGGAGGAGGAGGAGAAGAGGAGGAGGAGAGAGAGGAGGAGGAGAGGAGGAGGAGGAGGAGCAGAGGAGGAGGAGGAGCAGAAGAGGAGGAGGAGGAGCAGAGGAGGAGGAGCAGGAGAGGAGGAGGAGGAGGAGCAACGTGCTGAAGACGGGAAATATTTTCCATGCAATAAACTCTGAGGAGTCTCTCTGCGAAGCTGAAGTTGCACACGCCGCAGACCGGCAAACCGGAGGAGACGACGAGAAACTGAATATTTCCTTCGTGTTTCCATGGAAACGAGGAAACTGAGCGAGGCTGCCAACAGACTGTTAAAGCTTTACAGGATTTCTGCTTTTATCGATTAATTTTCTGCTTGAGATGAAGGAGCGATCGTCGAGGAATGCAGGTCGTCCCCGGCGATCAAGTTTTTGCACCGAGACTTTGGAGTCGGCGTTTTCCGCTCTGATCACCCCGCCCACTGAGCAATACACGATACACGATACATCGCCGCCGCTTCGCCACGCGTCCTCACCGACACTAAACCCGTGACCCAAACGTCCATTAAATGTTGTGTGTGGAGACAGGATTGTGAGTTTTCTCCGTGAAAAAGGTTTTTCTGAATAACCACAAAAACTGTTGCTGCGCCCGAGCGAAGGTACGGTGGCCCCAAAGTGCAAATATTTCACACTTTAAAAAAAAATGCAAAAAAAAAGAAAAAGCAGCAATGTTTTAGAAAAAGACATGATGGCATTTCATAAACAAACATTTCATGAAACAAATTCACAACTCTTCAGTGTGACAAAATAACAAAACAAAACGTCATCACAACATTTTATAGAAATGTTTCACAAATAATTAAAAAAAACAAATTGACAGAATAAACGACACAACAAATAAACACAGCAAATATTTTTGCAAAACAAAATAACACAACCTGTAAATCACAAAAAAGAAAACGTGACAGTCGCTCACTAATCTTTTGCTGAATGTAGCGTTTTTTATTTTATTTCACTGATTTCTTTTTTTTTTTTAGAATATTTCTTTGATGAAACGTGTTTTAGTGTTGAAGCCCGACAGAACTTTTTTTGTTTTACTGAAATGTTTGTGATTGGTTGAGCGCTCAGACGGAGGCGGAGCTCTGAGCGTGTGTGATGGGTCGAGCAGTGAAACGTGATGCAGAGCATCATGGGAAAGGAGGCGTGACGCAGTATGATAGGCTGTGATTGGTGCAGAACAGAGTGAGACGGTTGTATATTTTTGTGATTGTTGCTCGTCTTGTTCGATCAGCTGTGGTGACGGACGATGAATTTATCTGGAGATTATGACGTCATTTTCTCTTTATTTTATTTTGAAATAACAAATAGTCTGTGGCTTAAATAGATTTCAACATCAGCTGATGTTCACGAGATTCATTTCAGGCGATTTTGTTCCTCAGAGGATGAATCTGACCGATGATCCTCGAGCGCCACCATCAGGTTGATATTTGTGGTTTTGAATTTAAAATTCAATTCCATTAAGTGTTTATTTTCGGCGTCTGTGCATCTTTTGCACCAGTTACGTTACTGATTTACTCTAGCTGGCTTTTAAAAAGTTGGGTCTTTTTTTCCTTTAAAAGTTTTTGGGTGTTTTTCTTTTTTTTTTGCAACTTTTTTAAAGAAAAAAAAGTGTCCGTTTTTTTTTCTTTGAAAATGTCTTTTGTGCTTTTAAAAGATTAAAATTTGGGGAATTTTTTTCCTTTAAATTTTTTTTGCAATCAAAAAAAAAAAAAAAATTGGTGTTTTTTTTCCTTTAATAATGTTTGGTGATTTCTAAAGAAAACGTGACTTTAAACCTGCAGCATGTTTTCTTTAAGAATGGCTGAAATGACCATTTATCAGCCAGAAACTGTAACAAAACAAATTATCATTGGATTTTCACATTTCGGTCCTTGAACACATCGTGTGTCATTATTATTGGTGTGAAACACCGTTATGTCAAACTGTCATTGTACGGGAACAAACAACACAATCAAGCTGCACAGCTCGAGGGACCTCAATAAATTCTGAATAAAAGACTAAAATTTAAAGTAAAAGGTAAAAAGCCACCAAGTCAAAAAACCCTTCAAACACAAACGTAACTTCACACGTGAAAAGTTACAAAAAAAAAACGAGATCATGAGGCGATAATCTCCAGATAACGAGCTCAGAGACAGAGAGCGCGGCCGCTCACAGCTGCAGGACGTTTCGTTCGACGAGTCGTCTCTGCGGCTTCGTTTGGATGTTTGATGTGAATCCGAATCTTCCCGAGGACACCGCTCCCTTCGGGAGGCGGGGTCAGAGTTCAGGGGGGGTTTGATGCTCGACCAGAGAAAGTCTCCACGGCGCGCTGAGCGGCTTTAGGCCTCTGAGGCGTTCACGTGTTTGTCGTCTCTCCGTCGGGCTTCCTCCTCCATCGCTCTTTACTTTTCTGATCTCACTGTTGCACTTTATCGCCGAGCGGTCGAGCGTTCAGGCCGCGGCTCTCACGCATGGATGCAAAACGTTGATGCAATAAGTAAACGTTTATGGAAAAAAGGACGTTCTGGTGGTTTTCTGATCAGTTTGTAAATTGATTTTTTTTCTTCGGAGCGTTTTTTGGTTTCAGGGCGTCTCAGTGACAGAAACTCTTCATCTCGTTACACTTTGGTTTCATCATTTCAAAGTGACAGTAAATACTCCGGCTCGCCTGTTGTGTCGGCTTTTAGGAGCAGAGAGAAGTTGGTGGCAGCGTCTATATCGCTCACCATTTTCCAGGACTTTTCCAGGATTTTTCCAGGACTTTGGGGCAAATTTTAAAGACCATACATCCTCTGAAACGGTCATCCATACTTCTTATTGGTTCTTCTTCATGACTATATAATAGCTTTTTAAATATATATTATATACAAATATATATAAACTCAGAGCAGGATTAGAGCTGAATATTTAAATATAAGTTAGGGACTGTTTGTTATTGTTCGTGAGGGGGGAGGGGTGCAAAAAGGGGGAGACATTTCGCAAAAAAAAGTTAAGCATTTTGACTTTAATGGGGGGAGCATACGACCTGAAAAGGCTGGATTTATTTTACTGCCCCCCCCCCAAAATTAAATTAAATTAATTTCATTTATTATTTTTTTTCCTAAGAATATTTTATGATTTTTCAAGAAAAAAAATCAAAATTTTTTGGTGGTTCTTAAAGAAAACTGGCCTTTTTTTCACGTTTTTTGTTTTGGCTCCTGTTGTCTTGAGTGAGTTGTTTGTTGGAAAGTCGCTCTTTGCTAAAAACCTGCTCGTGTGGACGAACACTCGCCAGTTTTTCTTTCAAAGAGTCAGTTCAGAAGTTTAAAAGACTCCGACATGAACTGATATTGATATACTGACACAAACATTCGATATATTGGTTTTATTCAGCGTCTGCAAACAGAGTTCCTCACCAACGTTTGAGAGGATTTATCACATTTAGGGCTCATTTATTCTCCCTTTACGTACGATAATGGATCTGTGTGTCTTTATGTTGCCATGGATACAGCCGACAGACGGCACATCAAACGAGCAAACGAGGCAGCGGAGCGGGAAGTCGTTTTAATGGACCTTTTAATATCAGCAGAGCAGTCGAGGTCACATCCCGACGTGTCCCTGATTTATTCTCTTCTGCTGCTTTTTAAACGTCTTCGTCTTCTTTTGTCTGTCCCGCTCAGTTTTGTCCGTATCTGTAAACGTTGAGAAAACGTTCACAAATACAGTCAAAACGATCGTTAAAAAAAACGTTTCAGATGGTTCAACTGGTCGAGCTGCTGCTTTGAACCTGCTTTTACTGTGTTTTTGCGTCATTTTTGATGGTTTGACTGGTCAAACCGGTCAGTCACTGTCACTGCAGCTGCTTTATCTGATGAACTTCCACTTAAACCCAAACTAAACCAAAGTCCTCGAGTCCACGAGTCACGGAAGTATGAAAAGCAAATGGCATAACCAGCTTATGCTGGCACTGGTTTTAGCTGGTTTGAGTTGGTCTTTGGTGGTCTTTGATGGTCTCTGATGGTCTCTGGTGGTCTTTGGTGGTCTCTGATGGTCTCTGATGGTCGTGACTCAGTTCTTGCTGGTCTCTGGTGGGCTTTGATGGTCTTTGAGGGTCTCTGATGGTCTCTGGTGGTCTTTGGTGGTCTCTGATGGTCTTTGGTGGTCTCTGGTGGTCTTTGATGGTGTCTGGTGTAAACAGAAGACGTCACTGATTTATGTCCTTTGCTTTTCAAACTTTCTTCCTCGTGACTCTGTTATTTCTCCAGACTCAATGACTTTTAATTTGGTTTCAGTTTTACAGGAAGTTCAACAGATAAACCAGCTGTCTCGACCATCACGTGCTGGTACGAGCAGCTAAACCACCGAAACTGATCCATAAACAGACCTCAAACTGGTCAAAACAAGCTGGTCAACCAGTTTAACCTTCTGAATCTGATCAGCAGGCAGAAGGCTCCGCCCATCTGAGTGTCTAACGCTGAGCCGAAATCAGCCCTGCGAGTCATCACACGTCTGCTGACGATCTTAACAAAACTCTTTTATTTTGACATCACACGTCTGCTGACGATCTTAACAAAACTCTTTTATTTTGACATCACTCATCTACTGAAGATCTTATCAAAACTCTTTTATTTTGACATCACACGTCTGCTGAAGATCTTATCAAAACTCTTTTATTTTGACATCACATGTATGCTGAAGATCTTATCAAAACTTTTATTTTGACATCACCCGTCTGCTGAAGATCTTATCAGAACTCTTTTATTTTCAACATTTTTGCTGTTAAATGTCTCCTGTGTGTCCACATCGATTTTAATAATAATTTAAATATTTGGTGCTCGTTCATCCTGAGGCTTCAGTCGAAGACGTACAAACACGTGTGAGGTGTTTTTCTTTGGTGTTTCAGTGTGACGTCAGAAGCAGTGAGGTTAAAGATTCGCCCGCTGACGTCATGACGTCTCGGTGCTCTGTGCTCCGCCGTGGGTTGGGATGATGTCACGTGTCCTGAGCAGATGTTTGGGTGGACGGCGGCTCTGAGGGGTGGACCGGTAGTTTTCTTCGTGTGTTTAAGGGCTACATTAAGTAAATATGCACCACCTGCTGTCTCATTGAGCCGGAGGCGTTAACGTGGCGCCGAGGCCCGGCACAGCTCGCTTTGTTTTCATGCTGCTCCATGCTGCGTTCGGGACGCCCTGCCCGTTTTATATTTAGCGTTTAAGTACGACCACTTAGAGAATGTATGAAGTGGACTAGCTGCTAACTTTATTTTGCACGCCTGCAAAATGATTCACCTACCGTACAAGATTGTCACAATACATGTTTTGTCCCGTGTCACCGTGAGCGCAGCGCCACCTTCGGTTAGAGACGGCCGGCGGACAGCTTCGAGTGCGCCGACGACGCTTTATTAAAAAATAAAAACGACAAAAGGTGTGAGAGACTGTTTACCGTGTCAACACTCTTTGCATGAGATCTGCTGTTCGTACGACGCGCACCTCTGACTGTAAAAAACAGCACCGTACTGTAACTACAACGAAAACACAGCGAACACACTGACTGAGAAACGTCAGTGATTCTTCTGTAAATAACTCACTCTGCGACTCCAGGGGATACTCACGGATCACAGCTGGCGAGTCCAGAGCTTTTTTTTATCATCACATCTGTAATTCTGCAGAGTCCGCGTGGACGTTTACATCCAGCGTTGCGTCGGTTAGCGGAGGACGTTCAAACGTCGCAGACTTCTCTTCGTATTCAAATAGTTAACAGACTCAAACTGTTCGGTTCATAACTGGACTGCAGCACTTTTCACATCAACAGACCTTAAAGAGGTTTTATTGTGTCTTAATTATGTCCGAAACAAAAACTCTACAAAGGATCTAAAAAGAATTAAATGAATAAAAACGCTGAAATTGTCCTCAAAACGGCCGCAGCTCACTCCAAACAAAACGTGTTCAGAAAGACAACCAAACTCGTCAAATACCGACCGTGAAACTTTAGGTCAAACATGACTCACGAGGTGTCCTCCTGCGTCAGTTTTTGACGTTCAGGGACTGCGTGCCAATTTACGCTTGTTACGTGCATTGTTTTTCAAAATAAACATGTAGGTTTTTTTTTGTTTTTTTCTACAGAAATTTGCAATTTCTGCTTGTTACTACTACTATTTCTACATAATAATAATAATGATAACTATTATTATCATTAATTAATTAATGTAGCACAATTAATGCATCAAACACAACACAAAGAGCTGAACATAAAAGAACAAAAACGTAAAAAAAAAATACATCAAATAAAATTCTGATGAAATTGCAGGATAAGATAAGATAGATGTATTTTTATTTATTTTATTTAACCAGGTTGTTCCCAATGAGATCCAGAGTCTCTTTTTCAAGGGAGACAAAATACAATTCACAAGCACTAAAATCTGCATTTAAAGAGAAATATCTGTACGTCCGAAAATAACTTTCTGGAGTCAGACAGACTAAAAGCATCCACATCCTGCAGAATCTCTCAGTTTAGATTCAAAAACATTTAAGGACATCAGCTCCTCGAGTTTAAGTCATCCTGAAACATATTCCAGGCTGAGGGTGCACGATACCCAAAAGCACTTTTCGTTTGCAGCCATCAGTGGAAAACACTTTTTTTAAATAAACAGACAATGTGTGTAAAACACTTTGATTTTAGCTTTAAAAGGCTAAATTCTCCGGTTAGATGAAGTTACCGGCTGATTATGAAGTGGAATATGAAAGATTTTTGGTGCATGTTTTGTTTGTGTAGGAAAAGCGTAGAAACGATGCACGAGACGAGCCTGTACCGCTGCAAACGGAGCGTCCGTGTCCGACGCCGACGCCCACTGACAAAACGGCGTCACGCGAGGAGTTGGGAGTGAAAACAGGCCGTTTTGACTGCGGCTCAACGCGGTCCTGTGAGCTCGTAAAAACACTCCAACTCTTCATTTGTTGAAGTGCAAAGTTTCCACAGATTCAAATGTTGCCAAGACGCCAAAATTCGGCGCTCCGTTGTGTTTGTGAAAAGGTGTTTTTGGCTGAAAGAAGACGTGAAATTACGTTTTGTTTGGAGTTTCGTTAAACTGCTGCTTGGCGAGTTCAAACTGAACTACATTAATGTTCATTTGATTTCAGCTGATTTAACACTTTAAATTCCTTTTAAATCATGTGAGAATATGTTGTAACAGCTTTAGATTATGAGTAATCAAATTAAAACGTCTTCATGAATATGTAAAGTACATCACACTTTAGAATTTATTTTATAAAACGCAGAAAACCTAGTTGGAACAAATAAACTTGAATAATTATTGTAATTAATTACCAGATTTATGAACACATTTTTTAAGTTGATTCCTCATAAAAATGATGTAAAAAGGTATTTTGAAGTGTTATGTGTTTTATGAACACAGGTTTTTATGTTAATTACTGATAAAAATGAAATTGGTCCAACAAATATTTCCACATTATTTAAAAAGACATTTTTAAAGTGTAATATACTTAATCACCATAATTATGAACACAGTTAACTCCTAATAATCAGAAATAAAAAATAATTAATTAATTAAAGTTAATTAATTAAATAATTTTTATTTATTTTTATTTTTTTACATTATTTAAAAGTATTTTTCATGTTTTAATTAAGCAGGAAAACTATCACTTGTAAAGTGATTTCCAGAAAAAAAACCCTAAAAAACATACTCCAGTTCTGCTTACGACAAATTCCCAAAAAAGTCGTTCTCACACTATGAAAAATATTAACACTTTAAAGTTTTTTTTTATCAACTGTAAAATATGACATTTCCATCACGTTACAAACTCTGCGACTTTGAAGCGTTCGTGTCCCGAGACGTTCCTCCGACTGCACATTCAGCAGAAACTGTTAGTCACACAAATTTTTTTTAAAACATTTATACCTCATGAAGTACACACTACAACTACACACATGCACAAACACAACAGAGTATTAACGCTCCTCCCAAACATCCGCGTGATGACATCGTTGATATGTTCGTGCTGATCTTTTTGGGTAACAGGGTGAAACTGCACAGAAGTGCGTCGTGTCTTTGAGGCGAACGCTCGTCTCCGCGTTGGTTTGGTTTGCATCATTCATGTGTTCATCAGATCAGTGTGAACCTCGTGAATCTGAAAGGAACGCTCAGATACTTCGAGAAATCCTGATTTAAAATTAGCTGTTTCGAAGACGAAGAGCGTGAGACGTCCAGGACGCGTTTAGCCTAGCTTAGCACAAAGACTGGAAGCAGAGGGAAACTGTTAGCTCAGCTGCTAACTTTACAAGCATCTCGTTAGTTAATCGGACTGCGCGGCTGCAGACTGTGGATATAAACCTGACCGGCAGCAGGCGGGTTTACGTTAACCCCCAAACTGTGCAAGATGAAACTGTGAATGTAAAATACAGAAACGTTTAGAAAAAACTCCCATTTACTGCAAAAAAGTTTTTCCTCTCGCATGAGGTGATATTTCAGGCGAATTTAAAGACATATTTGTCCAAACTGCAGTGGAAATACGTTTTAGTCTTTTTGAGGTCACGTGACGCTGTGAGGTCACGTGACGCTGTGAGGTCACGTGACGCTGTGAGGTCATGTGACGTTGTGAGGTCACATGTGATCTGGCTCCCTCATGATGCAGCAGGAGCTACGAGAGCTGTTATTGCATCACATAACTCTGAGAAAGTTTTGTCAAACTGCTCAGCTTTCAAAGGGTTAAGCTGCTCTTATGAAAGTCTAAGTCGTCTTTTTTAAGTCAAAATTATGTGACGGTTTGTCAGATTTCCACCTCACAAATCTCAAAATCTGGTTTCAGTCACAGGAGAGAGGAGACTTTGACATGTGATTCATTCTGAGCAGAAAACTCAAACTTTGTTGACATAAAAAAGTAATAGTGAGCCAATGTTATGACATAACTACTAAATAAATCCAAATTCTGGGATAAAATTATGCTGAAAATCAATATTTTCACTGGCTCAGAAGAAGTTTGACTTCAAAAAGTGTCATAATTTGACTTGGACGCAGTTTCGACTAAATCTGAAATTATACATTTATTAGGTCAATATTATAAGAGGGAATTCTAACTTCTAACTCCTAATTTTGATGTTTTTAACCCACAATTCCTCTGTGAAATCGTGGACTACATCTCCCAGAAATCCCTCATACGTGGCCGCTCCCACGTATTAGGGGCTCGCCTTTCCATCACGGCTCCATAACACGCCTACGTGACCTCGGATTGAAATAATGTCGGCTAGTGCGGTGGCTGCAATAGAAGTAAAGCTGCTGATGTTTTGAGCATCCGTCGCCATGGTTACTGGGACGTTATCACCTGAGGAGAGGTCACATGACATCACTCAGTGGAAACACAGTCAGCTCCACGTTGAGTTTTATCACATTTACAAATTATCACTTCAGTTTTGGTGAAATCTGTGAAATCTGTGATTTCAGCCGGCGGTCTCTGAAATCCTTCACTACTGAAAACAACAACAATAACCTCAGAGCTTAACACGAGTGCTTCGTTGTGTTCGTGAATTGTTTTAACCCTTTGAAACCTGATTAATGACACAGAAATTAGCAAGACATTAGTAAAAAGTCCAAAAATTACCTGAAAATCAGAAAGAAAAAAGAAAGAAAAGAAGGTTAAAAAACAACAAAAGGAAAATGACATGAAAAACGTTCAGGTCCATGCTGGTCCAGGTCATCTGTGAGTCCAGTTATGGCAGTTCTGGATGATCAACGCCCCAGAATCGGGCCAAATAAATCGGCCTGAATCTCTCGTTTATTCCAAGTCTCAGCCAAGCTCGGCAACTCAACACAGCCGGACTCGTTTCTTCCGGCGTGCCGAGTTTGGGCCGATGCCGGGCCGGGTCGTTTTGGTCTACCTGAGCAGGGACGCCGTGCTCGCTCGCTGCTCTCAGCGCCGGTTAACAAACCGCTCTGCTGCTAACTGCTGCTAAAACCAGAGCGTCTCCAGACTTCCAGTCTTTGTGCTAAGCTAAGCTAACGGCGCTGTCAGCTGAAACCGAGCGTCGGTCTTCTGTTCTCGGTATTTCCTGAAAAGTCTGAATGTTTCTTCCCAGTTTTTTGCAATAACGGCAGCGTCTGTGTTGTGGATTTGAGGAGGCCGGAGGAGCTCACAGTGTTTTTCCGTGTGATGATCCGTGAGTGTCTTTCACGTGTATGATAAACATGTAAGCGTTTTTTTCTATCACTATACGATTGTACAGTTCTGCTTGTATAATTTACAGGTACAGCATGTATTTTAAACTTTTTGTAAATTCCAATAACTGTGTACATATATACAGAAATGTAGAAAGTCATTAGGTTTGCAGTTACTCTCCAATAGCATGATCATTAGCGGGGTTTAGTATGTATGTACAGGCTGTATGTTCGATCTTTATGAACGGAAACACTTGAAAATCACACGATATCAGACTGCGTGCTGTCTAATGATAAACTCTGCAATGCATTTTTTTGTGCCTTTTATATCAATGTATGTAATCTAGACAATCTTGAAAAGCTTGTGTACAACCAAAATGACATTAAAATGGTTTTGGGGGCAAAAAAACTCAGATCCTGCTGTTTTTATTTCTGCCGCTGACCGTCACGAAACGCTTCCTTTCAGACGTCCACCGCTCTCTTTCTGTTTTTGTTAGAACAATTAAAATCAGCGTTATTTTGGGCGTCAGGTGGTCGAGCGAGCCCCCGTGCACAGAGGCTACCTCCCCGCCACAGCGGCCACGAGTTTGAACACATTTCATACAACAGGACAGTTCAAAGAGCTTTACAGAGAAATAACATAAAAATATTATAAAAAATACTAAATTAAAATTACAAAAGGATTTCTCTTAAAATTTACATGTAAAAAATATATTTTTTTAAAAGTGCAGAGAAGAAAAACGATTATTTGAAATAAAAATGATAAAGGCAAAAAGTAAAAAAAAAATTAAAAAATGAAATAACAAAAAAGTGGATGATCTCTGAACCAGTTTTGCAAACTTGTCGACTTTATTTCTAAAAAGCATCCGGCAGCAGATTGAGTAATTAATTCAGAGCATGAGAGAAAGTGAGAAGTATATTCAGACAATTATCCGTGAGACTGAGTCCGCTGTTGCTCGCAGCGATCACGACGTCACAGCGGGTGAAAATGATTTCGTCGCCGCTCCTCCAGACGTTTGACGTGTTTCGGGCTGAAGGGATCAGATGCTGATGGTTACGTTTTTCGGAGGTTGTGACGCCTCAAAAAAACAAACCCACACACTAACTTACAGACATCTCTTTCACCGTGTTAGTATATGAGAAAACGTGCTTTTTGGGCGCCATGACATCACGTGAACGTGATGAGCCCGTGATAGACGGACGCAACAAGTATTTAAAAGCAAACATTAACATTAATTCTTTGAGACGTGGATTGACATTTTGTTGTTGTTGTTGTTGTTGTTGTTGTTTTGTTTTGCTGCGCTCAGATGCCTTTCACAAACTATTTAACCCTTTGAAACCTAAGAAATGTCCCACAAATCTAAAGACGTAAGTAGAAGGTGACAAGAAAATGATCTCAAAATTTGGTTTGAAATAAAAAAAATTTCAAAAACATCTCATCTGTTTCTCAGGAGCAGCAGAAAAAAACGTTTTTTTACTTCAATTTTTTGAGAAAAATATTATTTTTGAAAAGGATTTTCAGCACTTTTCGTGTGTTTTTTTGTTTCTTGTTGCTTTCCTTTTTTGCTCATTTTCTCGATTTGTCTTGAACTCTTAAACGTGTTCAGAGATCCGTGTCGTCTTGTTTTGTTTAGATTTAGTTGTAATAAAGTTTTTTGTTGTGTTGTTTTTCAGACGTTGTCGCCGGAGCAGATCAGCCCGTCGCCGCCGTCTCCGGACTACCGGACGAAGGGTCAGAGCGACGAGAAGGAGCACTTCCACATCCTGCCTCAGCTGCAGGCCAAGAGGGCCGACTTCCTCACCGTCATGCTCACCGGCACGCTGCCGCAGCGCCGCAGCTTCGCCGCGCCGGACGAAGAAGTCCAAGAACCCGTGGGGCCGAGGGACGACGACGTCACCAAGAGCGAGTCCAACAGCGAGGCCAGCCAGAAGAGCACCGAGCGCAGCCAGGACGCCGCGCCCTCCACACTCATGGCCGAAGACCAGCGGGGCCCAAGGGAGCACGCCTCAGCGGCCGACGCAGACCCGGACCTGGAGGACGCCTCCAAAACCCTCGTCCTCTTCTCCCCTGGAGACACCCGGAAGTCGCCCTCTGGTGGCGATCACGCTCTGGAGGGCGAGCTCGCCACGCCGTGTGCGCTCAACTCCCGCCTCCTGGTTGGGGAGGCGACTCAGCCCGAAGGCGCGGAGACCGGCCGCTTGTCCCCGGCGCTCAGGTCGGACCTGAGGCCGTCCACACCCATCGCTCCTGCCTCACCGCCCTTCACCAAAGTCGAGCGCACTTTCATCCACATCGCAGAGACGTCGCACCTCAACGTCATGTCTTCCAACGGTCACTCTGCCAGGGACAGCGACCGGGAGGTCCTCGCCATCATGAAGGCGTCCGCCGTGGAGGACGACAGCCGAGAGCCGGAGCAGGCCCCGGAGACAGAGGAGTCTCCAGAGGAGGTGGTGCCCGACCAACCAGCAGACAAATACCCCAAAACTGAGAACGGTCCGTCAGCGGGCCCGGCCCCGTCTCTGGAGCCCGTCCCAGAGGTCTTGTCTCCGGTTCACGAACGCGCTGATGTGACCCAGGAGTCCCAGAGACCGCCGTCACCCAGTGAGGATGCTGCCAAGCTTCAGACCACCGCGCCGGAGCCGGCGGCCTCCAAGCCCAGACTCCGAAGTCGGATCCCGGTCCTCATCTCGGAGGAGGACTCGGGCTCGGAGCAGTCCTCGTCCCTCTCGGCTCGCGCTCGGCTGCAGCAGCGCGCCCGGCAGCTGGATTTGGCCCGCATGCTGGTCCAGAAGCAGCAGGGCCGCTGGATGAGGCGGAGGATGCTGTCCGGGACGTCCTCATCCCTGTCCTCCGGGGACGAGGAGCGTCGGAGGGCATCTGAGACTCTGTCAACCGCCGGCTCCGAGGAGGACACGCACACCTCGGACGAGTCCAAGAGGAGCTCCCGTCTCAAACCCACCGAGGAGCAGGGGTCCAAGGAGAGCAGGAGCAGGATCCCGCGGCCCGTCACCCCCATCAAGAGGCCGTCAGGAGGACTCGCTGCCGCCGCTCCGTCTCCTCTGTCCGTCACAGAGTCCAGCGGAACCAGAGGAGCGCCGTCCTTCACCAACGGGTACGATTCGGTTTTTTACCTTCAGTGTGCACGAGCTTCGATTCAGAAGGTTTGTTTTAGGAAACGTCCCGAACGGGATTCAACGCCCCCGAACACGAACCCCCCGAGTCATCTGACCCTCAGTATCTGCCCCGAGTCCTGACTCGAAAAACACGTCTGCATCCGGACACCACCATAACGATTTTTATTTCCCCAAAAGTAAAGAAAGTAAAAACATCTGATATGACCCTCAATTTCACTCAGAGCAGCTTTTATTTTTGTTGTTGTTTTTAAAGTAACACAGTAAACAAGATAAAAATATTTTGAAATGGCTCTTAACTTCACTGAGGACAGCATTTTTTATTATAAAATAAAAATGTAAAAATATTTTTAGATGACTCTTATCACAGTTGGGACTATTCCTGGTTAAATAAAATAAAATGAAGAATTCCACTCAGTGCAGAATTTTTAGTATCAAATAAAGCAAAGTCATATTATATTATATTAAATAATATTATAATATAATAAGTAATAATAATGAATTTTATTTATAGGCGGTTTTCACAATACTCACAACGCTTAACAAGCAAAATCAAATAAAGTCAGTAACAGAATAAATGAAATAAAATGAATAAAAAAGATAAAAGCAGAACAAACAAGCATGAAATGTGCATATATATTATGTTATATATATATTATATTATATTATATTATATTATTATATTATATTATATTATATTATTATATTGTGTTATGTTATATTAGATATCAAATGAATATTTTCTGTGAAATAAATATTCCTGTAGGAATTAAAGGAATGACGCCTTCGTTTGACTCTTGTGTTTGCAGGAGTCAGAAGATCGGACTCAGCACTCTCAGCACTCAACGAAAACCCAAACCCGTGTCCCCCAGGTCATCCTCCTCGTGTCCCCGTCCGTCCGCCGGCCCATCCGGCAGCCCTCGAATGCCCCTGCGAGTCCTTTTTGGGACCCGCCGCAGCCTTAGCTCCACCCACTGCAGGACTGACAGCCCCTCCCCTCAGAGAGTCTGTCCGTCCAGGCAGCCGCTCTCCGTCCGGGCCCCGACCGTCCCCGTGCTCCCGCCCAGGACTGCCACCACCATGCGGCGCAGCGCCTCGCAGGAAGCCACCGCGCAGACCTCCTCCGGCACCACGCCCTCCAGGACCAGGCCCAAAGCAGCCGGCGCCGCCAAGGGGAAGCCGAACGGCAGGGAGAAGGCGGTGCCCGCTAGATAATACAAAGAGACTCCCCGCTGAGACATGTTTGTGTGTAATCTGACGCCTCAAAGGTTCTCGTCTGACTCCCCGTCAGACTGAGACGCCACAATCACCTCCGGCTCATCTCACGCACTCTGACCTCGCCTTTCCTCCACGGACGGCCGACTCCGCTTTCTTCACGGGCTTCCAGTAATCCTGACTGACTGTCGCTGAGGAGCGCTGCTGCCATGGTGCTACGACGCGTCTGCCGCTCCCGCTTAACCCTTCGACCGCTTTAACCCTTTCAGACCCGAGAAAATGAGTCTGACCTCTTTCAAAGACGCGGGAGAGAGATCGAATGGCCCAAAAATGACCAAAAAATTTGTGAGGAAGAAAAAAAAGCTATAAGAAATTCATCTGAAAATAAGCAACAAAAAAAGGAACGAACAAGAAAAAAAACACAAAAAATATGCTGAAACTGTATTTATTCTATATGTATTCATTATATATTTTTTTAATTTTTAATATTTCCAAATTAGTTTGATTTCTTTCAATGAGCAATTTAACTAGAAATGGCCCCAAAATTACCAAAAAATTTGTAAAATTAAAAAAAGAAACACACAAGAAATATACCTGAAAATAAGGAACACAAAAGTAGAAAACAAATACAAAATATCACGAAAATAACTGTGAAATGTGCTCAGATGGTATTTATTTGATGTATTTATTAGATTTGTCTGTAACATCATTTTTAAATATAAATTCATTCTAATTATTATAGTTAGAAAATATCATTTTCTAAACATTTTACCCTTATTTAATGTAATTTCATTTTTTAATTTTTTTAAAGTAATTTTTCAGTTTTCATGTCCCATTTTAATAATTTCTTGCCATTTTTGGAACATTTTTTAGTTTATCTCTTTTTTTATTCTTATGTTATATTCTCCATATTTTTGTGTATCTGTGTTTTTTGTACGTTCTGTGTAATACACTACAGGCGATGAATAAACTCATCTGTCTACTGTTAATCTTAACCCTTAAAAACCTGAGCAAACTGGTCAAACCTCTTCTTCTTGGGCAGAAAGTAATGAGTAATGTTACAGGACTTGGCCCAAAAATTAGCAGGAAATTAGTAAAAAATTAATAAATACATAAAATTAACAAGAAAGCTGCTACTGAAAATAAGCAAAAAATCAAAGTGACAAACAGAAACAAACAGGAAAATTATTAAATCATAAATATGTATACTTTTTGTTTCTGTTAAATCGTTTAAAATATCTGGTTAAATAATTATTCATGTTGTTTTCTGGACATTTTCCCTTTAAATTTTCCTCATTTGTTTTGTTTCACAACTAATTTTTTACAACTAATTTTTAGGTAAATGTAATAAACTTATCTAAGGTTTACTTCTTTAGTGGAGAGCAATGAGTAATGTTACAACACATGGCCCAAAAATGAGCAGAAAATTAGTTTAAAAAAAGCAACAAGAAAACCTTTTTGTTACATAATGTTAAATATATGGTTAAATAATTATACATGTTGTTTTCTGGACTTTTTTAATTGTCCTCTTTTTTAGGTCATTTTCTTGTTTTTGCATTCGATTGAATTTCTTGCAGTTTTCTTTTAAGACTGTTGCGATGTTGGTCGTCCCCTCCGTGTTTTGGGAGGAAATCTGACCCGTCTCCTCGGCCTGTAAACGGTCAAAAAGCTCGTGAAAGGCGTCTGAACCGCGGCACAAGAGAACTGATCCAGGTTTCGAAGGGTTAACTGTTTTCTGGAGCAGAGAACGAACCAGTTTCAGAGACCGCCCCTCTCCCAGTCCTCCCAGCTCGTCCACAGCTCTGCCGCTCCGCTGACGGCGCTCGGTTCACATTGCATGGAGACGTATATCACACATACATTCAGTCTGTAGACGGAGAACCTGTAAAGGATTCCCTATAGCTCCTCCCTTCATACTGGGACAAAAGGCCCGAAAAAAGACCAAACTGGACTGGTGCGAAAGCCGAATACTGCTGGCGTGATAGTAGATTCCTCCTGTACCCATTATGGAAGAAGAGTTGGATGTGAAGAGAAATAAAGCTCACGGTGTGACGATGGGCATGCTTTAATCATGTTATCCTTTGCTCGATGCTCTGAATTGTATATAACTTTATTCCCATAAAGACGTCTTTATTTTTTATCTCGCCAAGCAGAGTGTACGTTTCCAGTCTTCTGTTCCAGTGTCGGCCTGTTTTTTTAACGCATGAGAAAAACAGGGTTAACCGTGACAGGAAGTCCCGGCTGCTTGGATTGTGCTGACAGTGCGAAGGTCGGCGTGCTGTCGGAGCCCGTGTTGTGATTGTGCGGGTCGACGACGCCGAGCTGTGAAGTAAAGTCTTGGTCATGTGGATCGGCGTCTTGTCTTCTTTTCTCACTGGTTTCCAGTTCACCCAGTGTCCTTTTTCTCAGCCCACTTTGGATGAAACCACGTCCATGTCGCAGTGGCATCGATAGGCCCAGATACCCAAGGCTTCAGTCTTTCATTAATACATGGACATTTATTATAAATGTTATAGCTATAATATCAAAACTGCAAAAAATGAAAAAAAACCCAAAACAAAACAAGGTTTTTGGAAATTACCAAAACTTTTAAAAACTTTTATCAGGAAAGCAAATCACCAAAAAAATATTACAAGAAAAAAAAGATCACCCAAAAATTTAAAGGAAAAAGAAAATCAACATTTTTTCAAATCACAAAAATCTTTTAAGAAAAAAAAAGATCATCAAAATAAATTTCAAGGAAAAAAATCAGTAACATATAAAGACAAAATAATGCTAACATTTAAAATAATAATAAAAATGTTAATAATTATTATTAGATTTGTTATTATTATTATATTTATTATATTATATTGTTTTTATATTGTATTATATTGTATTATATTATATTATATTATTATTATATTATATTATATTTTTATTATATTATTTTTTTATTATTTATATTATATTATATTATATTGTATTATATTTATTATATTATATTATATTATATTATATTATTTATTTTTTATTATTATTTTTTATTATTATTATTATTATTATTATGTGTAGCAGTATGATGGTTGGTTCTTGGGTCCTCCTCCAGGTGGCGGTAACTCTTTTTGGCGGTAACGACTCACCGGAAACCACGAAGAAGAAGCGGCGGAAATGACGCAGGTGTAAGATGGCGGTGCAGGTGCAGGTGTGCTGTTTGGACCGGTTTCCGGCTCACCTGAGTCCTCTGGACGTGTTAATCCTGCAGTCTGAGTTCGGCTCGGTGCTCCGGCAGGACTGCGACCCGCCGACCGTCCTCTTCACCCCGCAGCGGCCGCAGGGCCCCGCAGCACCGGGCCTTCTGCTGCGCGTCCACCCGACCACCGAGGAGGAGACCGGGGGCCGCGGAGGACCGGAGCCCGGGGGCCGCGGAGGACCGGAGCCCGGGGGCCGCGGGGTCCGGCTCTTCGTCAGCCGCCTCCTCCTGCGGCTCCACGGCAGCACCGGGACGGTCCGGGCTCTGGAGCCGGTGCCGCTGGACAGACTGGTGCTGGGAGCCCGCAGCCGGTGGAGCCTCCGCCGGGCCGAAGCGGAGCGGCTCACCGCGGCGCTGCTGGAGCTCTGCAGCCCGGGACAGTGGCTGCTGGCCCGGCGGGGAGAGCCGCTGCTGCTGCTGCCCCCCTCACCCGCCGCTGGGAGAGGACCCGGGACACGAACAGGGACACAAACCAGGACACGAGCCGGAACACGAGCCGGAACACGAACCGGAACACGATCCGGGACACGATCCGGGACACGATCCGGGACACGAGCCGGGACACGAACCGGGACAGGTGAGCGAATAAACAGTGAGCAGCATGAAAATAGCAATAAAATAAAGTGAATTATTGTGTGTGTGAATGTTTCTCTGATTAACCCTTTCAGAGCCAAATGATGAAACACTCAAAAACAAACAAACAAACAAACAAACAAACAAACAAACAAACAAACAAACAAAAAGCTGTAATGGTGGATTTTTCCTCCTAAATGCGACCATGAATCATTAGGGACTGTTCGTTATTTATGAGGAGGGGTACTCTGTGTGTGTGTGTGTGTGTGTGTGTGTGTGTGTGTGTTTTTCATGCGGGGGACATTTGAAGGTTTTTACTTTGTGTTTAATAAAAAAACAACTGAATTTTGAAGAAACTTGTCAGTTTTTAAAAATAAAATTTTAGTGACTTAAAACAAAA
>NC_056466.1:208507-248507 GCF_008729295.1 Plectropomus leopardus
TTTTTTTGCAAAAGTAAAAAAATATAAATATAATTTTTTTTAAAAATTGAAAGAAACTTTAAAAAACCCTGAGAGAGAGAGCACTGTGACATCACTTCCTGTTTTTTTACCCGTGTGCTGGACTGGACTGTGTGACATCACTTCCTGTTGTGTTGTTGCACATTGTGCAGGTGGACTGTGTGTGTGTGTGTGCTGACAAACTGCCTGCAGCCTCGGACGACCTGTGAAGCTGACCTCTGAGCGCGGCGTTCCAGCGGGCCGCCGCCCTGCAGCCCTGCGTTCCTGCTGCTCAGGAACCTGCAGCTCCTGCTCGCCGCTGAGGATTTGAGCGCGGAGGAACGGCCGAGTCCAGGCGGCGCTCTGATAAGCTGCTCCACAGCGTCCCCCGCAGGTCACAGTGACCTCCAGCCATTTTTTGCCACAGGAGACGGAAGGAGTGCGGAAAAAATTGTTTTCCACCTGATGAGGTCATTGTGACCATGGTTTTTTTGGCATACGGAGGAAATACATGCTATGAATTCAGTTTTTAATATTTTTTCTTTATTGAAACACAACAATGGCATCATTTATAAAAAGCCTGGCATTTTTAGGGTTAAAATTTTGAATTTAAATGTATTTGATATTTACGATCAGGACTGTTAAGTATAAAAAAAAAATTTATAAATTTTTTAAATTTTTAGCATTTCGTAAATTGCATTTTTTCAAAGTGCATTTTGTGCAAAAAGAGTTTTTATGATGCCTTTAAATTAACGCGAACTAAAGGGTTAATTGTCACGTTGTTGCCGTCACGAACTCCGTCTGAAGTCAGTGTAAATTTTTTTTTTGGTATTCGAGGTTTGTGCTACACCTTTGAAACCTAATGCGACAACACTTTTTTTTTTGTGCCTTTTACATGTCTTTAACCCTTTGAGCTCTGAGCAAATTAGTGCTTTTTAATATCTGATAGTGTCAAAACGTTTGTAAGAAAATGTGTTACAAAATGTGAAAAAAGTTTACTTTTTTTAAAAGTTTTTTTTTGATTTATTTCAGTTTTTTTTTTGAAAAAAAAAAACAAAAAAAAATATTTAAAATGGTCATAATTATATTTTTTTAACGTTAAAAATGTGTAAAAGAATTATTCTCATTTAAAATTTTTTTTATTTAAACTTTTTTAGGTTTTTTCTGTAGCGGTAAAAAAAAATTTCGAGATGAGATTTTTAGAAACCTCTTCAGTGTGTGTGTTCTCAGCCTCAAAGGGTTAATGAGGTTGAACGTCTGTCCTTCAGTGTGGCGGTGGTGGCGACGGTTGCAGGCCTCGGCAGCTGTCCGCAGGCATCGTGGCGGCGTTCGTCCACCAGGTGGCACTGGAGAGTCCCACGGAGGAGCAGCGAGCGCTCCATGCTGGTCAGCCTGAGCCGAGACCTCCAGCTGGGGAGGGACGTCAACCTGGAGAGACTCTCCAAACTGTCTTTCCGCGACTCCCGATCAGCACCGTTTTTTAGTGCTGAACCAGTGTGGAAAGACACAGACAATGTACCAGTAAAGACAGCAGTTCCAGACCAGTACAGACCAGTACAGGCCAGTACAGTCCCAGTGCTTTAGTGAACACACCAGTACAGACCAGTACACTGACCAGAGCAGGCCAGTAAAAGGCATGTTCCATTTTTTTGTAAGTAATCTTCAGGCCAGTAGTTTTTAGATTCAAAATTTTCCAGTAAAGGCCAGTACAGACCAGTAAAGGTTGCCAGCACAGACCAGTACAGGCCAGTACAGACTGAAAAACAAAAAGTTTTAAGATTTGAAACAAAAGAAAACTTTAAAACTGTGAAAAAAAATTAAAAAATAAATAATATAAAGAACACAAACGTGTAAAGTAGAGTTTAAAAAAAAAAAAAAAATTTTTTTCCAAAAATTGTAAAAAACAATGTTTCACTCCTGAGCCTCCTGCTGCGCTCCTCCTCCTCCTCCTCCTCCTCCTTTTCCTCTAATGTGCAAAGATCAAAAACTGGTTTTGGGGGACCTGAGGGCTCTGCTGGTGGAGGCGGGTCGAGCTGCCTGCAGTTTGAGGCTGATTGAGCTGAGTGAGGCTGAAGCTGAAAATCAAATGTGGCTGAATTTATGACAGAACAGCGCGGCAAAACATTAGTCTGTTTCTGTTTTTATGCGTCTGCGTTTGTTCGGTTCATGTAAGATTCAAACGCTGATTGAAAACCTGGAAAAGTCATGGAATGTACAAAAACAATTTTCTCAAAAAAACCTCGTGAAATTTTTTGAAAACTAATTTTACGAATTAGTCTGACAGAGCTTACGTACAGTGTGCGCAGGATTGTGTGTAAATTTGAAAAAAGTTAAAAGTGATTTTTAAAAAATGTGTTTTTTGATAGACTTTGAACTGTCAATTCCTTGTTTTGGTGATTTTTTTGATGAAACATGAAAAAAAAAAACTTTTTCTAAACTTTGAGTTCTGCGGATGCATGAAAAAATTGTTTATTTTCATTTTAAAAAAAAAAAAAAAATGCTATTTTTTTTCTAAAATGATTTATAGTCCAAATAAACATTTTCCATTTTTTCCTTTCGAACTCACCAAAAATGTTCATCTTATATAAATATCACCCAAACAGAAAAGCCAAAATTTTTTTCCAGAAGGCATCGTTCTTAACAAACAATAAATCAGTTTTCACAAATATGAAACACAGCCAACAAAAATGTTGTTTGTCCTAAAGCCTAAAAAATGAAAGAGATTTTGTGATAACTGTGTGTGTGTGTGATGCATGTGTCCTAAATGTAGTCCAGATTGTGTATTTGAGTGTAATCAGTGAATTTGCAGCTCAGCTCCTACAATAAGTCTAAAATACACTGTGGAAACTAAATAGTTACATTCAGACTGTTCAGGTCCAAAAATGCTCCATTGAAACCCATTCAAACTGACATTTTTGATCCCACAGCCATCAGAGCAGAAAAAAAAGGACTTGTATTATTTCTGGGTGTCATTCTGGGCTTTTGACTCTGAATTTGTCATTTTGACTATTTTCCACCTGATGAGGTCATTTTGACCATATTTGGCATATGGAGGAAATACATGCTATTTCCACTAGGTGACCTGTCACAGTCAATGTAGCTGCTGATCACTGACATATCCCAGACTGTCAGCAGCTACACTGACATATCCAGACTGTCAGCAGCACTGACACACACTGACATATCCCAGACTGTCAGCAGCTACACTCACACACTGACATATCCCAGACTGTCAGCAGCTACACTCACACACTGACATATCCCAGACTGTCAGCTACACTCACACTCACAGCTACACTCACACACAGCAGCTACACACTCACACACTGACATATCCCAGACTGTCAGCAGCTACACTCACACACACACACCCTGATGTGCGCTGGGAGGACGTCGGCGGTCTGCAGCAGGTGAAGAAAGAGATCCTGGACACGGTTCAGCTTCCTCTGCAGAGACCCGAGCTCCTGGCTCTGGGTCTGAACCGCACCGGAGTCCTGCTGTACGGACCGCCAGGGACCGGCAAGACCCTGCTGGCCAAGGCCGTCGCTACAGAGTGCTCCATGACCTTCCTCAGGTATGAACACCTTCACCTTCATCAGGTAGAAACACAAGATATTTTTAATGTTTCAACTTTAAACTTTCTTGTTTTTTTGTAAATATTGACTCATTTTGAGCTTCATGGCTGCAACTCTTCATCATAAAGTTTGAACAGGAGCGCCAAAAACAAAACACACTTCACAGGCGAGCACGTGAGCAGGTGAGAGATTGGCCCTTTGAAACCTGAGCATCGAGGTTTATTTCTTTCGAAACACGCTGTCGACTGATCAGGTTGAAGTTTACCTTCAGGCCACCACACGAGCCTGAAGTCCACGCGTCCGTCTCTTCGCTCGTCTGTCGGTGGACGTTATTTCTTCAGCTTCCTGCTCCGGTTTGCTGTTGGCAGGTTGCGAGACGTCTTTGAGCGCTCGGTGGTTCGGGATGTACCGCACCTTCAGCGGAGCCTTTACTTACGATTTCAGCAAGAAAGTTGACGAACTCTTCGTGAAGACTCTTCAGCAGTTTCGTTCTCAGACCGTGAATCCGTTGGCATGGCGACGCTTTCTTTTTTTAAGTTTAATCTTACAGTCTTGATCTTGCAGCTGAACACGATTTTCCAGTTTCCACAAACTACTTTTTCCTCTCTTGACGTTTCAAAGTAGGAACGGCTGCTCTCGTCGTCTGAACCTCTAAAGGGTTCGTACGGAGTTCGGAGCTCCTTCATGTGTGCGGCTCTTTGTCCGCTGAGGACTTAACGCTGCTCTCTTTGGCTCCTCGGGACTTTTAGATGTCGTCTTCTGCGTGCTGATGTCGTTTCTTTCCCGGACCGCGAGTGTCAGAGGTCATTTGGCTTTTTTTACGGCGTCTTCAGGCTGAAGAGAGGAAAAATAAGCAGATGAGGTCAGAGGTCGTTCAGAGCCGCACAACCGTCCAGAACAGAGTTCATCAACCATCCACACAGCTGGGGGCCCAAACTCTGACCCCCAAATCACATCAGCCTCTGACGGGGCCCCTGCTGCTAATTATCTTTTTTAATTAAATGTACATTTTAATGGTGAATATCAATTATCAGACAAACAGCTTCTTAATATAATTTCCTTATTTTAATCATATTAATAACAATAAATCATTTTAATAATAATCAGTCTTTGTCTGTTCTAAACATTTCGTGGTCATTTTATTCAACAGTACTATTAACAGTAAATGTGTTTTTTTTTTATTGATATATTTGTACTTAAGTTTAGTTTTTTATTTATCTAGTTCCTTATTTACTTTTTGTTTAGCTGTATTTGTCGATTTTCTTTTTTTTTTTTTTTTTTTTAGCAATTTTGCTTTAGACATAATTACAGAATTATTGAGATATTTTGTTTTAGTTTTTTTATTTATTTATCAATTTAAGAATTTTATTTATTTAGACTGTTTGTTTAGCTTTAATTATTTATTCTAGTCTTTGAATGTAGAGTTATTAATTTATTTATAACTCTACATTCAAGACTAAAATAAATAACTCTACATTCAAATTCTATATGTTTAAGTTATGATTTATAGTTTTAGGTAAGTTTTATTTATTTACTTGTCATGTATACTTTTTCACAGTACTTTTTATTTGTGTCACTCATTTTTTTTGTCAGTTTCATATCTGTTTCTTTTGTCTTTTATTGTGAAGTCCTTTGTGGCAGCAGATCGATTTCTTTCATATTTCTTCTCCTTTTTGTCCTTTTTCTTCATCACATTCAGTGTCTTCTGTTATGAACGTTCTGTCATTTCCGTCTTAATATTCAGCACTAATATAATTGTTTTTTAGAGTTTTTTTCTCTTTTGTTATTCAGTTGTTAATTTTAATGTAAAAATTAAAATATTTTTTTTTTTTCAATATTCCCCCGTTTTCCCTCAAAGTTTAGTGCATGTACTCAGTTTTTCCAACATGTTATGTACTGTTGGACTGACTGAAGCAGTGAATTTCATTAACAGCTGCAGCCCAGATGTCCCTCTGAAGGGGTTTGTCTGTGTCCTCCTCTGCGTTTGATCTTCCTGTTCGATTCTTACCTCGGTTCGATCTTTCCATCCAGCGCCTGTAAAAGCGAGCCCTCCTCCTGATGTCCGGGGTTTTACCAGAGTAAAAAAAAAAAAGAACAATCAACTTTAATTTAAAAACTCTTTGGTGATGTCCTGTCAGAGTGGACAGAGAAGTGGACAGTCCCAAAAAAACCTGAACGGTGCAGGCAGTCGTTCCTGCCGCCGGAGAGCCCGGCTCTGTTCCCCGTTAACTCTCATTGTGAACTTCTCAACTCGATTTCACCCAAACTTCTTTTCCTCTCTTGACCTTTCGTCCTTTTCTCTGGAGGTCATTTCATTAAAGTCGCGGTTTATCTTTTGCTATGACGACGGCGGCGCGCGCAGATGCAGCAGCCGGTGGCGGTTCAGCGTCGGTGACTGAGGTCTTTGATCGCCTCTGTCCAAAATTTCACACGCTCTCTCTCTCCGTCCGTGTCTGAGTTTATGTGCAACTTTCTGGAAACATATTTTTTCCCTCTCTAAATGTTTTTGTCAGTTTTTTTTTTTTTTTTTAAAGGAAGATGTGGGTTTCTTTTATCTTGATTTTTCTTTTTGTGATTTTTTTTGGCAGTTTCTGTTTTTTGTTCAAACTTTGGCAATTTCTTATAAATAAACATTTTTGCTTATTGTTTTTTTTTTCTTTAAATGTGTGTGTGTGTGTTTTTTTTTGGGTTTTTTTTCAGTATAAAAGGTCCGGAGCTCATCAACATGTACGTGGGTCAGAGCGAAGAGAACATCAGAGAAGGTTCGTTATCATCGTTATCGTTATACCTGAAACATCAGTTTGCATAAATGCAGCTCGTTCTCACACCTGGATAACTGTGTGTGTGTGTGTGTGTGTGTGTGTGTGTGTGTGTGTGTGTGTGTGTGTGTTTTGCAGTGTTCTGCAGAGCGCGATCAGCAGCTCCGTGTGTCGTCTTCTTTGATGAGCTGGACTCTCTGGCGCCCAGCAGGGGGCGCAGTGGAGACTCTGGAGGTGTGATGGACAGGTGAGCGTTTACCTGCCGAATCAACAAAGTCTGGTGTGTTTTTATACACTTTGCTACGTCATTTCTCTTCTTTTGTCACACTTTTTCAGTTCAGTTATCGATGTTTTAAGTTATTTACACTTTGTCATTGGTGCTTTTATTCATTTAGAAATTAATTATTGTTTTTACATACAGATAGATAGATATATGTCTGTGTGTGTATGTTTTAATTTTATTAGGTTTTTTTTTTTGTTTTTTTCTTTGATATATTTGTACTTTAGTATTATTTATTTTATTTTATTTTCTATTCATTGATTACAATTTTATTTAGTTTTTTTATCTAGTTCCTTATTTAGACTTTTTGTTTAGCTGTATTTGTCTAATTTTTTTTAAAGCAATTTTGGTTTAGTCAGAATTACCGTATCACTGTTTTATTTATGTGTTTAGAGTTTTTGTTTAGCTTTAATTATTTATTTTAGTTGTTGAATGTAGAGTTATTAATTTATTTATACTTTTTTTAGTTTTTTATTAATTTATTCATTCTATATGTTTAGGTTATAATTTATACTTTATTTACTTTTCATGCATACTTTTTCAAAGTATAAAGTCTTTTTATTTGTGTCACTCAGCATTAATTAGTTTCATATCTGTTTCTTTTGTCTTTTATTGTGAAGTCCTTTGAGGATCGGTAAAGTTTGATTGAATCTCCCGTACAGAGTCGTTTCTCAGCTGCTGGCCGAGCTCGACGCTCTGCACTCGTCCGTCGGGGTTTTTGTGATCGGAGCAACAAATCGTCCGGACCTGCTGGACCAATCGCTGCTGAGGCCAGGCAGGTCAGAGGTCACACCACACACACACACACACACACACACACACACACGCAGACACGTTTACTGTGTTGAAAAGCCCTGTTTTATGTTTTTTGTGTGTGAAACTGAATGTGGATCAGTGAAAGTTTCGATATTTCCTCAGATGTAAACGTGTTTTGACTCTAATTTTGTTTTTACGGTTAAAGTCTGATTTTAAACTGTGTCTCTCATGACCATCGACATCTGCGAGACCTCAAATTGTCTCCGTGTCGCCTTCAGGTTCGATAAACTCGTCTATGTCGGAATCAACGAGGACCGAGTCTCTCAGCTGCAGGTGCTCCAGGCCGTCCTCAGAAAGTAAGACACCCGCAGCCCGACCGGACCGCCGCCGCAATAACTGAGAAATCCGGACTCGAACGCTCCGTTTCAAACGCTCGCACACGAGAGTAGCAGCTGCTCCGAAACAAACTGCTTCTCCGCAGTGAAATTTATGTAAAATATCGGCTCGACAGTTTGAAACGGAGCTGCTTGATTTGAGTTTTTTGACAAAGTTTTTCTGTCAGCGGGCGTCTGTGAGTAAAACACTTTTTTAAATGCTGACAATCACATTTCATTTTCGTTGAAGTAAAAGTAAAATAAAAATACACAAAGATTTTCATATAATTATCTGCAGCTTAAATCTGAACTCTTTTTTTTTTTTTAATTTAAGACCAGTAAATTCTTACATATGCTTTTAATAAATCTAAAAATAATACAATTTATTAATTATTATTTCACTCAGTCATCAGGACATTATGATGAGTGCAGCTCAGAATTTGCACATAACAGACGAAGTGAAAAAATACACAAATGTATGTGTATATATACGTATATATGGGTGTATCTGTGTGTCTTTGTTTTGACTTTTTGTTAAATATCATTAGATTATATATTTAGATGTTTTGTTTGGTTTTATTCATTTATTACCTATAACTCCATTTATATATGTTTTATTTATTTAGAATTTTAGTTTAGTTTTATTTATGTAGACTTTTGAATTCATTTCATTCATTTATTTAGACTTTTTCGTCTAAGTTAATCTATTTATATATTCAGACCAGATTTTTTTTGAATATTTGTAGACTTCAGTTTATTTTTTTCTTTAATTTAAGACCAATGAATTCTCACATATATTTTTAATAACGCTGAAAGTAATCAAATTCATTTTCTGTCAGTTTTACTCATTCGTCAGGACGTCATATGTGCAGGTCAGAATTTGTACATTCTAGAAAAAAGAAAATTAATTATTAAAAAAAATTCAACTTGATGGAAATTATTATTTATGTACAAAAAATAATACACATATATCTGCATGCTGCAATAAGGATCCCGTGAGCCGAAGATAACGAATGAAAGTAAAGCGTGTTGATGAGACGTCGAACGTTGCTCTGTGAACAGATTCTCTGATGATTGTGAAGTCGGATGTTTTAGTTTTTTCGTGTCCTGAGTGTAAACAAACGTTGTCTTCAGGTTCCAGCTGGACGCCGCCGTGGACCTGCAGCAGGTGGTGGAGCGCTGCCCTGATCACATGACCGGCGCCGACCTGTACGCTCTCTGTTCGGACGCCATGACAGCCGCCATCAAGAGGAAGATCGCTCTCATCCGTGACGGTGATGAAACGGTTTTGAATCTTGTGCAGTTCTTCCTTCAGATGAAAATTCACTTTTATTTTCTTGTTTCAGCCTAAAAACAAATTTCAGATGTTTTTTTGATGACGCAACGTAAGTACCGTAGAGCCGTTGGTCGACTGTTAAATCACCATTTTCGTTTTTGTGATGGACACAGTGACATTTCTTACACGGCGAAATTACCGTCTGCGATTGCTATCAGTGCGACTGATTCCATGTCAGAAGGCTCCGTACTGTTTATACAGAAAATACAAACACACGAAAATAAACCTTTACGGACTTTTTCTATTCAAAGCAGCTAATGAAGAGAAACATCGATGTCTGACCCACCTAACTCTTTGCATCTCGCTCAGGTCTGGACTCGGAGGACTCTCCTGTGCTCATCTCCGCTGAGGATTTCTCTTCAGCGTTGGAAAACTTCAAGCCGTCTGTTTCAGACGAGGAGCTGCTGAGATACAAAAACATTCAACAGAGACTTTCTGCAAGTTAGAGACCGATGATGACGATGGTGTTCGATCCTGAACGCCGATGACGGTCAAGTTTAAAATTCTGTGAATCTACACTGTAACATACTGTTAATGTAAATAATGTAAACAAGAGTTAATTTATAAAATTATGAAATTAAATTAATAAATAATTTGACTAATGAATCCAGACGTGAGATTTCTGTTTTAACTGATGGAACCATTCTGATATCATCAGCTAACGAGTCAGATCGGCCAATCAGGTGGCTGCTTTCTTCTCACAGCACAAGCTTGTTTAGTGAAACGGGATTTCTGAAGCTTTTAACAAATATCACTTTTATAATTAACAACTCCTTGATCTACTATTTTAATATTCCAGCCCTGCATTTACTGCGGTACACTGCGGTAGACTGCAGCTACTGCGGCAGACCCAATAAACCCAAACGTGTCGTCAGGGTGAACTGGGAACATCTGGGTGAGGCCCCTGTCTGCGAGGTCGTCAACTCACGCATCCGGAGAAACTTTTCGTGCATCCAAGAGGAGGCTGGGTACATCTAGTGGTCAATGTTCAAAGACTCCATTGTTGAGGCGGCTGCTAACATTGTGGTCAGAAGGTCATCGGTGCCTGTCGTGGCAACTTAAGTACCTGCTGGTGGACACCAGCGGTGAGGGAGGCCGTCATGAAGAGGGAGGCCTCTCCGACTTTGCTGGCCGAGGGGTCTCTTAAAGCAGCAGACAGGTAGCAGAAGGGCTAAAGCAAAAACTTGGGTCTGGAAGGAGTTCGGGGAACCCATGGAGTAGGACTTTAAGTTGACCTCAAGGAAGTTCTGGCAAACCAGGAGACATCTTTAGAAGGGAAGCAGGGATCGTCTCGGCTGTGATCAGCAGGAGAAGAGAACTGCTGACCTGGACTGGGGATATCGTCAAGCAGTGGAAGGAAAACTTTGAGGAAACCCTGAACCCCCCCACGTTCTTCTCCAAGTATCTGAAGTCTGAACCTTCGTCCATATTCCTGGCAGAGGTCGCTGAGGTCATCAAAAAGCTCCTTGGCGGCAAGGCACCAGGTGTGGATGAGATTCGGCCTGAGATGCTGAAGGCTCTGGACATTGTTGGACTGTCTTGGCTGACATGCCTATTGAGTGTGGCGTGAAGGTCGGGGATGGTTCCTGTGAAGTGGCAGACCGGGGTTGTGGTTCCCATTTTCAAAACAGGGACCGGATGGTGTGGTCCAATTATCGGGTTATCACAATGCTTGAAAGGAGGCTCCGACCAATTGTCAAATCTTCAGGAGGAACAATGTGGGTTTGGTCCCGGTCCTGGAACAGTGGATCAGCTCTTTACCCTTGCAAGGCTGCTGGAGGGAGCGTGGGATCCGGATCCTATCCGGTCTACATATGCTTTGTGGACTTGGAGAAGGCTTATAACCATGTCCCTGAAAAGTCCTGTGGAGTACTGTATGAATACGGGGCACCGTGACTGTTGCCATCCCGTCCCCATCTGAGTGAAGTGAGTGCTGGATCCGCAAACTCTGCGGCAGACACATTTCCAGTTGGTGTTGGCCTTTGCCATGGTTGCCCCATGTCTCCGATCCAGTTTGTGATCTTCACAGACAGGATCTCAAGGTGCAGCCAAGGAAGGAAGGGGTTTGGTTTGAGGACCTCAGAATTGCATCTCCACTCTTTGCAGATGATGTGGTCCTGTTGGCTTCATCGCACCATGACCCAGCATGCACTGGGGTGGTTTGCAGCTGAGTGTGAAGCGGTCAGCATTTTCATATCTGAGGTCATGGTTCTCTGCCAACCCTCACCTATGGTCATGAGGTCTGGGTAGTGACTAAAAGAATGAGATTGCAGATACAAGCAGCCGAAATGATTTCCCTCCGCAGGTTGTCTGGGCTCAGCCTTAGAGATAGGGTAAGGAGCTCGGACAGCCAGGAGGAGCTCGGGTGGAGCCGCCGCTCCTTCGTGTCAAAAGAGGCCAGTTCAGGTGGTTCGGGCATCTGATCAGGATGCCTCCAGAGCGCTTCCCACTGGAGGTGTTCCAGCATGTCCAGTTGGCAGGAGGTCCCGGGGCAGACCCAGAACACCCTGGAGGGATTACATATCTCTCGTCCGGCCTGGGAACGCCTCGGGGCCTGGAAAGTGTTTAATATACCGGCTCAATCACTCATGCTTATATAAAGTAAACAAACCCTGACATGATAATGTCTGCATCATATGGTGACAGACATTTAAAATTAGTATCCTGATGTGACGAAGGGCTAAAATTTTGGAATTAAAGAAAAAATTGCATAACTTAAGTAATGCTCATTTTATAATTTTGTTAAAACAAAAACTGAAGTAGACATTCATTATAAATGGTTCCCGGTGAGAGCATTAGGAAGCTGCTATAAGAGAAATCAAAATCCGTTTTCATTATCAAACACATCTGTAAAGGCTGATTTCTACATTTCACTGCAGTAGTCATAAAACTATAATATACAGTTATAACATTCCAGTGGACAAAATCACATTCTGTCAGTTTAAAATTTAGAGATTTTTTAATTCCATCAGTTTAGCAATTATGAAATTCAAATAAACAACTATTTGTATATGTTGATTTTTTTTGTGTTTCACAAAGTCATGACATGCCAAGATGCTAAGCTATATACAGCAAGCAAATTTTATTTTATTTTTTTAAATTTCAAAACGTCAGAATCACCTCAACAAGTAAAGCAGTGCAGAAGGCAGAATAATCGGTAGAATTAGATGCAAAATTGTGAAAGATGCTAAATTCCCCCTTATTTTGACACGAACGGGACCCAAAATGTCCCGTTTAGGTTAAAATTAATAACATTTGAAACACAGTCGACAGTTAAGCAACACAGATTTACTGAGAGCACCAATGCTAAACAAGTAAACACCTTTTTCCCGCCTTTAGATGTATGTTATCCATTTAATCAGTTTTTTTTTTGTAAAGTGACACCCCTGTTTAGATTAGCATAAGCTAACACACGTTGCCCTGTTACCTAACAAACATTAACACACTTTAACATTAACCATGGTGGAGGCAGTTCACTAAAACAGCTCTGAACCAACCAAAAAAGGAATAATGTGTGTTAAGGAAATTAATCAGAACATATGATACTGTTAGCAAAACGTTACGGCTACGATGATTAGCACCACGTTGACTGTGTCAGTCCAACCTTTATTTAATTCTACAATGTTATACATTTCTAAATATAGCAATGTGCTAGTTTTACATGCTGTTTTTAAAAAAAAAAAAAATCCAAAAATTTTTACCAAAAAAAAGAAAGAAGTCCTAATTCATATCCTTGAGATGGTCATAGGCTGGCGCTAGCTTTGGCTAGTAAGCTTACTACCTTTGTGGTATGGCACTTTAAATTTGGTATCATTATTAACAAAATATTAACATTAATATTCTGTTATATTTCCAGCTTTAAAACTATGTAGGTATATTCGTCGAATGTTAACCCAAAATGGCTAGCTGATGAATTTTAACATAAATTGAAGTTTTGTGTAGAAGCATTTTCAATTTTACATCAAAGATGAAAAAATCGTTGATAAAAGAGGCTGTAAAATTATGGTGTAAAATGGAACAACGTTAGCATTAGCTTGTCACCAGGAGAGGCACCACAAATGAAAATATGTTAATTCTACAGGATAGTTTAGCATTAGCTAATGGGTACGTTTTAAACCATTTTTGTTTAGCATAACCTTAACTTCAAAATGTTGCCACATTACCTAACAAGCAGGGCATTTTCACAATTGTGGCTTAAGGCAGTTCACTAAAATAAACCACCCAAATATAGAAGTATGAATCAATATATAAAAAGGAAATGAATCCGCATGTTTAATAACGTGAGAAAGAGTTTCGGCTATCATGATTAGCACCACGTAGACTGTCAGTTAAGCCTTGATTTAAATCTAAAATAATGTAAATTTCACAGCCATACCATAAGTTCTGTGTTACATTTCTCAGTTTTACACTTTTTTCTCCAAAAAGTTTTGAGTTTAATCAGCAGAGAAGAAATATTACCAATCTGCTAGAGAATCTTTGTTATGCTAAAATATATCATGAGAAGCTAATGCTAAGCTTGATAGCTGCACTGTTCAGAGTTTCTAGACAAGTTCCCTAAAATTTATTTTAATATCCAGAACCTTCTGAAATGTGTTAGCAGATTACACGTCACTTCTTTTTAGTCATTATGTTAATCAATACAAATATTCGGTGACACTTTATATTAAGTCAGTGGTTTATTTTCGATGTCACGTCTTACAGCAGGTTGATATGGTTACCAAAGATAGGTTTCCTTGATGGATGTCACTATGAAGAGTTAAAATATGTTCCTTTTTTTAAAAAAACGTGAAATGACAATATGGCAATAAAATTGACAGGAAGTATTGAACTTAATATAAAGTGTTACCATGTTAGATTCAGCCGTCAACACGGCGTACGTGTTTGTTCATTTTGAAGTGAATCCATCATTTTAGCAACGTGAAGACTGCAAAACATCCAAGACATAACCAGTCAAACGCCTCAAAGACGGGGAATCTGGAGAAAGTTAAACTAGTTTGTGAGAAAAAAAAGGACCGGAGATGTTGGTCAAATTTCAGTCAGTATTATTTATTTCTGTCACGTGAACACCAGAAAAGTTGTTAGCTATCTGATGTGGGTTTTAAAATTAATAACCTGTGGTGCCGAAAGGTTTTTAGGTGAACTAACAAAAGGACAGAAGGCTTAACTCGGTCAAAAGAAAGATGTGTTTCCATTTTATTAATCATTTCTTTTTTCCATATGCTTCAAATAAATCAAATTTGTTTTAAATCACACCATACGTCCTCGTCCTTTAGGTTAAATCATGTTCACATTTATCTCATTTTCAGTATATAATTTGGTGATATTTCTGACTGGGACCTTCGTCAACTAATGACATTCTTGGTCAGATATTAGGAAAAGGACATTTTCAGCTCATTTAAATTTGCGGTCCTTTTTCTGCGATGTAGCTACTTAAAAATCCCTTTTCCTGAGGCCCGTAAGAGAATATTATGTATTTGGCTCAGTGAGGTTAAATTGAAGCTAACTGAAGCTAATTTCTCCAGATTCTTCGTGGTTTGAGCCGGCGGTGTGGCTACGACTACATAGAGACAAACACAATAAAATTTAAGCATTTTGTTTCAAAACTTTTTCTACCCACTTTATGAAAAATAAAATAAAACCACATTAAGTTTGACTAAAACCTTGAAGCTCCAGTCTGCATCTCATTTTGTCGGTTAAAAAGACTCCAGGTTCCTCGGGTGCCTGTCCAGCAACGACGGCACAGATCATTCAGCTAATTTATTGCAGTTTCTATTTGCAGGCAGTTTTCGCCGCGATGAAATACCTGTTTTCTCGTTGCGGTGCCTGAATCTTGACTTTACAAGTAGATGGTTAAAGCTTGAATTTTGTAGCGTTCACACGTTTGTTGGTGTATGTTAATGTGACGCTTCGTATTGTGTTGAAGTGACTGTTGAGTTTCGATCTGAGAGAAAATGTGAGGCAGCAGTTGGCGTCCCGTCAGTTTAATCAGCAGCTGGTTTGGACTTTTCTGAGACTCAAACACAAAACACCTGGAAACCCGAAAAAGGTCTGAACTGAGAGACAGGGACAGTTTGTCTTTGGATAGGAATGATGTACAAGCAACAGTCTTTACAGTCTAATGAGCCAAAACAGCTGCATCTTTGAAGAGAGGGGGGTGAAGCTGGTAGTCCAGGTCTGGGTGTAATCCTGTTTAGTCTGGAGGTCTCAGTCTCTGTGGTTCGTCCTCTGACGTCACTCTGTTTTGTGCTTCCTGAATTTTAGTTTGTTGCTGGGGCAAAGATCCAACACGCAGGTCTTCCTTTTCATTGTCTTCCATATCTAACGAGCAGATCCTCTCCGTTAAGGACTCAGGTGAAGTGGGGCATCCGGCTGCAGGTTCTGAAAGAGTGGGAAAGTTGGGGTTTTAATGGACAAAATCAAAGTTTTGTAAAGAAACAGACTGACAAAAAAAAAGAACAGCTTTTTGTGAAGTGTTCATGGTTACATTTTTTTCCCTAACAACCTCAAGTTGAACACAAAACTCCATTAAGACCACAAAACAAAAACAAAGAAAAAAATAATATATATATATATATAAAAAAAACACAGCAAGTGTGTCATCAATTTGGAGAAAAAGTCATAGTAAAGTACTTTGACAAAAACCCTTACAATAAATATAATGTAATCAAGTTAGTATGTCATTAAAAATCATGAAAAAGTCTTAAGTATAAAAAAATTGCAAAAAAGTCAATTGTATGTTGCCAGAAATCACAAAAAAACATTATAGTATGTCAGCAAAAATCACACAAAAAAGTAAAAGTACCGTGTATCATCAGACATCCATAGAGAAAGTCATAGTATTGTCATCAAAATTCACAAATAAAGTCATGGTATTCTATGTTGCTGAAAATCATGATAAGAAGTCATAGTTTAGTATGTAATCCAAACCCGAGGGAAAAGTCATAGCATAGTATTTCATTAAAAAATGTCATTAAAAAAAGTAATTGCTTAGAATGTTGTGAAAATGTAATAAAAGAGTGATAGTAAAGTATGTGGTAATAAGTTTCATTAAAGAGTCAGTGTAGTAGGTCTGAAAAAGCATCTATTAAGTTGAAGTAAAGTTTATCATGTAAATTCTGCCATTCAGAAAAACTATTATCCAGTTTTGGCATTGGCATTTGTTTGTTTGGCACTTGTTGGTGACATGAGTTGGGACACGTTTGTTATTTTATTCAAGAAACCGTTTTTTAAAAAAGTTGTTTGTGGTAAAAAATGTTTTAGTATAATATTTTATAGAAATGTCATTACAACAAGTCATGGTACAGTATGTTGCAAACAAATGTCACCAAAGTTACAGTATGTATGGTGTTGAAATGTCACTAGAGTTACAGAAAAGTATTTTGTAAAAAATACTATTAAAAAGTCCAGATAGTATGTTGTAAAAGAAAATATCACTGAAAAATGGTCTTGAGGTCATGGCGCTGTGTTTGCATGCTCGGTATTTTTATTTTTTATGTATTTTATGCAATGTTGGATATTTATGTGCTAGGTGATGGTGGGGTAACATACAGGAATGCTTTGTTATTGGTGTATTTGTCTTGATGATCTCAGAAGAAATTGGTCAAGTAAATAAAATTATTTCATATGATCATTAATTAATTCATTCATTTATAAGCCAAATGATAGTATGATGTAAAACCTTAAAAAAAATAGTCCTAGTAAATGCAGTAAAAACAAAGTCTGAAAAGGTCATAGTATAGAATGTCATTTAAATATGTCACATTGCAGTTTGTTGAAATCTGTTATCTAAAAAATAATAGTATTTCATAAAAAAATGGCGTCAAAAAAGGCATAGAATACTATGTCACTGCAATGCAAACAGAAAAAAAAGGACAGTATACTACGTCGTAAAAAATGTTGTTACAAAAAACTATGATGTGGAAAAAATCAAAGTATAGCATTATGCAAAAAATGTCACCAAAAAAGTCATGGTTTTAGAATATGTCATCGAAAATTCCCCCAGAAAACTATAGTATAATAAGTTCGAAATAATTTGTCAAAAAAGTCATAGAATCAGATGTCCCAAAAAATCTTCCAAAAAAAGCAACCATTGAAATAGTCATACGGTAGTACACTGTAAAAAATGTCATCAAAACAACGTAATATACTATATCATAAAGAATGTCATCAAAAATTCACACGAAAGTTCGCCATCAAAAAACATAAAGACTCAAAGAAAAGTATGTTCTGAAACACCCAGAGAAAAATACTACTTCAACTTGAAAAAAAAAAAAACATCTCTAAAAGCCTAAAACGACCAAAAAAAGTCACAAAACTACTGAGTCACAACAACATATCGTAGTATACTTTGTTGTCAAACATTATAAAACAAAGGTGACAAGTCTACGAAAAAGTCTCCAAAAAACACAATAAAAAGTACAATTGTACTTTGTGGTCAAAGATGACGTGGAAATTTTTTGACAACCTAAAATATGAGGTTTTTGTTTTTATTTCCACTTTGTACAACATAACGCGTCTCTACAAGCTATTCTACGTTGTTTTCAGCCATTTTTAGGAGCGGTCAAATTAGACTTTTTTCGCCATACTATACTATTGCCTCTTTTGGCCATTTTTTTTGACATCCCAAATTATGAAGTTTTTGCAGTTTTTTGGACTTTATTTCCACTTTGTACAACATAACGTGTCTCTACGAGCTATTCTAAGTTGTTTTCAGCCATTTTTAGGAGCGGTCAAATTTTGACTTTTTTCGCCATACTATACTATTGCCTCTTTTTTGCCAGCTTTGTGACGTCCTAAATTGTGAAGTTTTTGGCGTTTTTTGGCCTTTATTTCCACTTTGTATCCCATAACGCGTATCAAGAAGCTATTCTAAGTTGTTTTCAGCCATTTTTAGGAGCGGTCAAATTTTGACTTTTTTCGCCATACAATACTATTGCCTCTTTTGGCCAGTTTTGTGACGTCCTAAATTACAATGTTTTTGCAGTTTTTTGGACTTTATTTCCACTTTGTATACCATAACGCGTCTCTACGAGCTATTCTAAGTTGTTTTCAGCCATTTTTAGGAGCGGTCAAATTTTGACTTTTTTCGCCATACTATACTATTGCCTCTTTTGGCCTTTTTTTTTGACATCCCAAATTATGAAATTTTTGGCCTTTTTTGGACTTTATTTCCACTTTGTACACCATAACGCGTCAATAAATGCTATTCTAAGCTGTTTTCAGCCATTTTTAGGAGCGGTCAAATTTTGACTTTTTTCGCCATACTATACTATTGCCTCTTTTGGCCATTTTTGTGACGTCCTAAATTCCTAAATTATGAGTTTTTGCCTTTTTTGGCCTTTTTTTTCCACTTTGTATACCATAACGCGTCTCTAAAAGCTATTCTAAGTTGTTTTCAGCCATTTTTAGGAGCGGTCAAATTTTGACTTTTTTTCGCCATACTATACTATTGCCTCTTTTGCCTTTTTTTTTTTTGCCATAACGCGTTTACGAGTTATTCTAAGTTGTTTTTCAGCCATTTTTAGGAGCGGTCAAATTTTGACTTTTTTCGCCATACTATACTATTGCCTCTTTTTTTCGCCATTTTTGTGACGTCTTTATGATGTTTTTGACCTTTTTTGGCCTTTTGTTTCCACTTTGTACAACATAACGCGTCTCTACGAGCTATTCTAAGTTGTTTTCAGCCATTTTTAGGAGCGGTCAAATTTTGACTTTTTTCGCCATACTATACTATTGCCTCTTTTGGCCATTTTTTTTGACATCCTAAATTATGAAGTTTTTGCAGTTTTTTGGCCTTTATTTCCACTTTGTATACCATAACGCGTCTAATAAGAGCTATTCTAGTTGTTTTCAGCCATTTTTAGGAGCGGTCAAATTTTGACTTTTTTCGCCATACTATACTATTGCCTCTTTTTTTGCCATTTTTGTGACGTCCTAAATTATGATGTTTTTGGACCTTTTTTGGCCTTTGTTTCCACTTTGTACAACATAACGCGCGTCTCTACGAGCTATTCTAAGTTGTTTTCAGCCATTTTTAGGAGCGGTCAAATTTTGACTTTTTTCGCCATACTATACTATTGCCTCTTTTGGCCATTTTTTTTGACATCCCAAATTTGAAGTTTTTGCAGTTTTTTGGCCTTTATTTCCACTTTGTATACCATAACGCGTCTAAAAGCTATTCTAAGTTGTTTTCAGCCATTTTTAGGAGCGGTCAAATTTTGACTTTTTTTCGCCATACTATACTATTGCCTCTTTTGGCCATTTTTTTGACGACATCCCAATTATGAAGTTTTTGCAGTTTTTTGGCCTTTATTTCCACTTTGTATACCATAACGCGTCTCTACAAGTTATTCTAAGTTGTTTTCAGCCATTTTTAGGAGCGGTCAAATTTTGACTTTTTTCGCCATACTATACTATTGCCTCTTTTGGCCAGTTTTGTGACGTCCTAAATTCTGAAGTTTTTGACCTTTTTTGGCCTTTGTTTCCACTTTGTACAACATAACGCGTCTCTACGAGCTATTCTAAGTTGTTTTTCAGCCATTTTTAGGAGCGGTCAAAATTTTGACTTTTTTCGCCATACTATACTATTGCCTCTTTTGGCCATTTTTTTTGACATCCCAAATTATGAAGTTTTTGCAGTTTTTTGGCCTTTATTTCCACTTTGTATCCTATAACGCGTCAATAAAAAGCTATTCTAAGTTGTTTTCAGCCATTTTTAGGAGCGGTCAAATTTACTTTGTACAACATAACGCCCCTCTCTTTTTGACAGTTTCTTGTCTTTATTTTCATTTTGTATACCATGACACGTCTTTAAAAGCTATTTCATGATGTTTTCAGCCATTTTTTAGGAACTGTCAAGTTTCAACTATTTTTGCCATAGTATACTATTGTTTTAATCGCCATGTTTTTGACATGCTGAAATATGAGGTTTTTGACTTTTGTTTTTCTTTTTTCTTTATGTTAAATTTATATACCATGACGCATCTCTACAAGCTATTCTATGTCGTTTTCAGCCATTTTTTAGGAGCGGTCACATTTTGACTTTTTTTGCCTCACTATACTATTGCCATCTTGGCCATTTTTTGACATGCTAAAATATTCGGTTTTGGTCATTTTTTGTCTTTATTTCCACTTTGTATACCGTGACGTGTTTCTACAAGCTATTCTATGTTGTTTTCAGCCATTTTTCGGAGCGGTCAGATTTTGATTTTTTTCGCCATACTATACTATTGTCTGTTTGGCCAATTCTTTGACATGCTAAATCATGACTTTTTTGGCCTTTTATACAAAAATGCATGCTATGACACGTCACCATAGGGTATAATAATTCATTTTCAGCCATTTTTTGGACATATCAAAACTTGACATTTTCCATCCATGTAGTTTTGGGCCATTTCTTCAATATGCTAAATTAGGACGTCTTTGAACGTGTTTTTTTTTCCTGCAATGTATGATATGACGCAACTCTACTAGTAAAGAAAGTATTTTCTGATATTTTTTGGACATGTTAAAATTGGACTTTTTTCACCATACTATACTATGCGGTTGCTGGCCAGTTTTTGACCTGCCAAATTCTGATGTTTTTTGCCTTTTTTCGACAATGTATGCTATGAAGCCACTCTACAAGATATAATAAGTCGTTTTCAGCCATATTTTGGACATGTCAAAATTTGATGTTGTATGCCATACTATACTATGTTTTTTTCAGCCATTATAGACACACCATATTATAATACTTTGAGACGTTTTTTTTTTTTGTTATACCTGATGAAATGTCCAAAAAAACATCATCATATGTTATGTCGACCAAAATGACATAAAAATCTCATAGTATTGTACGCTGTCAAAAGTGACCCAAAACTCTTATATTGTAGTATGTTAAAGTTTCGACCAAAGGTCTTCTTCAGGTGCTAGCTTTTTTTAACAAAAGCTTGTTTTTTTAGCAAAAGCTATCACCTGAGGTAGACCTTTAGTTGAAACGTTGTTGTCCTATAAAACATCTTCGTGGCTTTGAGTAATTGTGCGGGCATACCTTCTTTTTTCCCTGCTGTTCTTGAATTGCCCAGCACCTTCACCAAGAGCAAAGAGATCTGCGTATAACCCCTCCTTTATCCTATATTGTAGTATGTTGTCAAAAATGGCCCAAAATCTCACAAAAACATCATAGTATGTCGACCAAAATGACACAACAAAAGTGATAGTATAGTATATCATCAAAAAACTGCCAAAAATATCATAAAAAAAATGCATAGTAAAGTATTTTGTCAAAAGTGTCACAGTAATGTTTTAGTATTGTATTTTGTCCAAACTGAACCAAAAACGTCATCGGATAGTATGTCGGCAAAAATTCCCCAAAATATCATAAAAACCTCGTAGTATAGATGGATGGATGGATGGATGGATGGATGGATGGATGGATGGATGGACAGAGCAATCGATATTTCAAACATGGCAAATAAAATCAGCCAAGAATTACCGAACATTTTCAGTAAACAAACAAAAGTATTTCATGTCTGATAAAGAGCAGGAAGAAGTAAATAATTATCAAATCCAAAAATGTCCCCTTTTCTCCAGTTTTTATACACACACACACACATATATATACATACATACACATATACACATATATGGACACATTCATTTTTTATACACACATACATGCATAAACACATACACATGCATACATACACACATACGCGCACACACACACACACACACACACACACACACACATACATACATTCAGTCATATATACACCTACATACACATATACACACCTTGATAAAATCAAACAGGAATGAATATAAATCAGTGTGTATAAGTACACACTCTTCACAGGACAAAAACACATCAGCAGAGACAAACGCAGTCGCTCTAACAGCAGCAGACGTCTCATTTCACGTCTTACTGGCCGTTTCCGTCTCCGTTCTTCCGGCTCGCATCCCCTCAAAAAAACGCTGTTTTTACACACGTGTTCGGACTCGTTCAGCGTTTCACGTGTTTCCGTTCCACGCTGCAGTACGTCCAGAAATTAACCCCTTTGACTGGGACACAGTGACATTTCCTGTCCGTCCTCACCAGCTGATTCTTGAACAGAAAAATTCCTCTCAGATCGTGTGTATTCAGCTTGATTTGGACGTCTTTTAATATTATTATAATATCTTTAACTGCAGGACTTCATCATTATTATTACATAAAGCAAACCGCCGTTCAGCTCAGTCTGATGTGATTCGTCTCTGTTAATAAAGTTTTCTCCCTGCGTTTTTTCGGTGACGGCGGGTTCGGCATTCCTCCGTGCAACATAAAGCCATATTTACCGCTTACGTGGCCTTTGCTACTTTTGTGCGCTTCATCCTTTTCCTCCTCATGAGGGTCACCTGAGGCCTCTTTCAACCCTGCGATCAGCAGCAGCAACCTGGGCCGCGACTTGGTGAGCCAGCTTCTCAGTAGCGTCCCCTTGGGAAACCTGCGGGAAACACAGCGGAGCGTTAACCGACGGGACATCGCAGCGCCCCAGAAATCACCAGCGGCTGAGCTGAGTTCATTTCAGATCTTTTCAGCCCAAAACACGTCTTTTCCCAACAATAACCAACTGTTTCTGTGCAAAAAAGCACCGCAGCGTGTGCACTGTCAAAGAAGCACAAAGTTCAAACTAATCTGCTCGATAACAGCGCAGGAAAGTATCCGAGCTCTGCAGAAACACATCCGGACGTTTCTTCTGGCAGGTTGTGTTAGCGGCGAGTTTCAAGAGATTCAGAACAAACAGAAAAGATCAAACCAGCAGCAAACCGGCGACCGACAGAAAAAGCGTTCCAACCAAAAAAATTAAATAAAAGTTCATTAACGAGACTGAAGCAGAAATATCCAGCCTGCTTCGTTTGGGGGCCCGGGGCCAATCGCAGCAGCCCCACACGTGCTTCTAGGATTTTAGGATGTTTGTAAGATTTTGGGACTTTTCCAGGATTTGTTTTAAGGTTTCAGGATGTCTCTGGATTTTAGGACATTTCTACAACTTTAGGAGGTTTTTAGGATTTTAAGACATTGCTAAGATTTCAGGACATTTTTCGGGTTTTAGAACATTTTAGGATTTCTTTTGTTGCTCATTGCCTTCATGTTTTTGAAGGAAATCACACCAGTTTGCTCAGGTTTTAAAGGGTTAAACGCTCTCAGCAAAAAATACAGCACGTCAATACGCTGAAGTCAGAAGATCAGCTTCAGATCTCTGGTAACGGGCTGTCTGAGGAGGAGCACGTGAACGCAGCATGACGGCGGGAACGGACAGCAGCGCCTCCAAACAGCCGCCCAGACGCTTCACGCCCTGCAGCACTGCACGTCTGCAGGTCTGCAGGTCTGCAGGGCGCCGCGGCTGCACGTCTGCAGGTCAAAGGCTGCAGACCTTTGTGTGTTTAAACGAGTCGTGACCTGCTGCAAAAAAAAAAAAGAAAAAAAAAAAAAAAACCTTTTGTGCGGCCGGAGCGCTCTGAAACCAGCCAGAGAGAAATCTAGCAACGTGTAGACGCGGTCGGGCCCTGCTGACGCCATTGTTGCCTGCGGGGCTCGATGTTAAATGTACCGAGGGGACATTGTTTGTGCAGCTGACCCCCCCCCCCCCCCCGCAGTCCGTCCCGCTCATTGTCCCGCCGTCACCATCTCAAATCCTCCAGGTTTCATCTGTAGCTCCTCCTCAGGCTGCGTCCAGCTTCCCGCTGCGCTTCATCATGTCTCAAACTTTAATCGCTGCAGGTCGTCCTCACGCTCTGCAAGTCCGTCCCACAAAAGCAGTTTCAGCAGCTCACCGTCTCACCCAAACACCCCGTCCTCACTCAACCCACGTTTGTCAAGTTTCCTCCTCCCCCCCCCTCCTCCCCCCTTCCCCTCCTCCTGCTCCCCCCCCTCCTCCTCCCCCTGCTCCTGCTCCTCCTCCTCCCCCCCTTTTCCTCCTCCTGCTCCTCCTCCGTCTGCTGCTCCTCCTTCTCCTCCTCCTCCCCCTATTCCTGCTCCTGCTCCTCCTCCTCCTCGTCCTCCCCCTTACAGCAGACATTTTTGCCTCCTGTTTACTGACCGATGTCCTTCGTCCTGGAGTCAGAGGAAACAGGTAACTTTGACATCGTCCGTGTCCGTCCGGTCTGCAGCAGGAGCTCTGAGTGAGCTCACACACGAGCTGTCAGATCGCCATCATCACCTTCATCACCATCATCATCACCATCATCACCTTCATCACCATCATCATCACCATCATCACCTTCATCACCATCATCACCTTCATCACCATCATCACCATCACCTTCATCATCATCTTCATCACCATCATCACCATCACCTTCATCATCATCATCATCACCATCATCACCATCACCTTCATCATCATCATCATGACATCATCATCTTCATCAGCATTATCATCATCGTCACCTTCATCACCATCATCATCATCACCACCATCACCATCTACATCATGACATCATCATCTTCATCAGCATTATCATCATCGTCACCTTCATCACCATCATCATCATCACCACCATCACCATCTACATCATCATCATCATCATCTTCATCAGCATTATCATCATCGTCACCTTCATCAGCATTATCATCATCATCATCACCTTCATCAGCATTATCATCATCATCATCACCTTCATTACCATCACCTCCATCATCATCGTCATCATCACTATCAGCAGCAGCGTCACAAACCCTCCCTTCTGTCCGCTCTGACATCAGCACCATTCATCCGAAAACTTCCCGCCGACCACGAAACTCGACTCAGCAAGAGTTCACAGCATCCAGCCGACGCTCGACACCTCCTCCACTCCTCTCCTCCTCTCAACTCCTCTCGCCTCCTCCACCTCCTCTCCTACTCTCATCCTCCTCTCACCTCCTCCACCTCCTCTCACCTCCTCTCAACCCTCTCGCCTCCTCCACCTCCTCTCACCTCCTCTCGCCTCCTCTCCTCCTCTCACCTCCTCTCACCTCCTCCACCTCCTCCACCTCCTCTCCCCTACCTCTCTCACAAGGAGCACAACAGAAAGCGGTCCTTACCAATTGACCCCACACATTTGTTAGGTTATGCCCCCGGCGTCCCTGCAGAGGCACATATATGATCCCCGCTGCTCCTTTTTTTTTTCTCCCGCACTAGAAGCTTCAGCCGGGACGCAAAAACAAATCTGCTAAATAATAGGAGGCCACGGAGCGGCCGGGAGGGGCCCTTAAAAAGGAGGGTCCACTCAGCACTTCTGACTGCAAACGCCAACGGCTGCTCCCCGCGCACCGGCCAATCAGGGGGCAGGCTGCACCTGTTGCCATGACGCCCGGCGCTGACCGGTATAAAAGGTGTGTGTGTGTGTGTGTGTGTGTGTGTGTGGTGTCGGGGGGGGGGAAGACGTCACACACACTTTCACTAAATACACACATTTCTCTGTGAAGTTTTGCATCCAGTAAAAAAACTTCTGAGGAGCTTCAGTTTGTCCTCACGTCTCCTGCTGGTGTCCAACAACAAAGTACTGCACTCAAGTACTACTTTAAAGTACATTTTGTTACTTTTTTATACTTTACAGCTGTGATACTCAGCTTACAGGCCACAAGACCAATCTGGCCCCTGATAGGGCCCCTGGTGGCCCCCAAACATTTTCTAATTAACGGTAAAAATAAAGTGACTCTGTGAATAGTTTTTGTCCTTTTAGTCTCCATAAGGTGTCCGAGACATAAAACAGCATCAAAATAGAGCTTGTTGATCAAAAAAAGAGCCAGAGGAGGATCCCCCACACCCCGACAGAGGACACAGCTGAGACACTGATGTCCTAAAATACTGGAAATGTCCTAAAAACATATTGACATGTATGGGGCCGCTGTGACCGGCCCCTGACCTCCTGTCAGAGGGAAAGGCTGAACATTTTACTGCTCTACATTTGTTCAGTAACTCAAGTCAAAGATTCATATTATCATTATTGATAACTAAATTATGATGTTTTATTATCAGTTAGGATAAAACTTTATTGATCTCTGGGGAAAAATCCAGCAGCATAAAGTCATTAAAATGAGCTGCAACACTGAAGTCATCAGCACATCAATGCAATAATATCAGATACGTTTGGAAATAAAACCTGCTCAGTATCAGGTGATAATAGCAAAGTCTGGTGTTTTAACAATGATCTGCGACACCTGGAGACTCGCTGAGGAGGGAAATCACCCTGAGAGGAGTTTTGTTGTTTTTCTTACCGTCCACATTTTGTCTCCGTTTGTCTGCTGAGGGACTGAATTCAGCTTGATGGACACGATCCGTGCTTTCATTTTCTTAATGTGGTTTCTCTCCACGTCACTTGCAGCTTTAAAGGACTTCGAGCAGAAACTGAAGAAACCTCAAACTGCAAAAATAAAAATAAAAGTTACTTCAAAGAGTCAAAGTATCAGCAGTAAAAGTGCACATGAACTTCCACCAGTAACACTTATACTGTATATAATTTACCATTATTTTTTATTTCATTATTAGTAGTAGTACATGCTTGATGTTGTTATTAATCCTATAACACCTACGCAAATCAGCTGGATTTAAAAAATATAATAATAAAATAAAATTGCAAGGACATTAGTAAAAAGTGCAAGAAAATTACCAAAAAACAAAAGAGGAAAGTTAAAAAAAAAAATGAAAAGAAAAAAGAAAATTACCTGAAAATCAGGAAAAAGAAAAAGAGGAAAGTTTAAAAAAAAAAAAAATAGAAAAGAAAAAAGAAAATTACCAGAAAATTAGGATATTGGTTGGGAAAAAATAATTCTGTAGTATCATTTAATTATATCATTGTGATTAATGTAAAAATAGTTTTTAGTTTAGTTTTTGAAAAAAAATCAAGCCCATGTGCTCAGAGTTTAAAGGGTTAAAGAGTCTCAGTCATAATTGTTCTTTGAGCTCTTTGGTTGTTTTACTTTTCCGATGCAGGACGACGCGGTTTATTGGAGAGAAAACTTTTATTCTGTAAGATTTTTTAAACAATTTATACAATAATAATAATAATAATAATAATAATAATAATAATAATAATAATAATAATAATAATTATCATCATTATTATTATTATTGTTATTATAAGACAAGAAAGGAAACATTTTCTCTAAAATTCAAATCTTTGTTACATTGTTGCCAAATCAAAATAACAGATTGTTAAATTATTACATAATTTCAGAAATATATTTTAGACACATATTATAAATATTCTGTTTCAGCTGCGCAGAAACATTTCGTGTTTTTGGGTCGTCGGCCAGAAAAATGTTTCTGCTTCACAGGATCAGTCCTGCAGCCGACTGTGACGTCTGTGTTTGCTCTGCAGAGGGCGCCGTGGCTTCAGGAGAACAAGGAGAGGAGGAGAGAGGAGAGAGGAGGAGGAGGAGGAGGAGGCTGTGCAGGCATGTTTAGTGTCAGACTGAGAGGATCGCCCTGCTGTTTATTCACTGCTGCAGAGATCAACCTGGAGGAGAGGAGGAGGAGAGGAGGAGGAGGGAGGGAGGGAGGGAGGGAGAGGAGGAGGAGGAGGAGGAGGGAGGGAGGGAGGGAGGGAGGGAGGAGAGGAGGGAGGAGGGGAGGGAGAGAGGAGGGAGGGAGAGGAGGAGGGAGGAGAGGAGGGAGGGAGGAGAGGAGAGGAGGGGTGGCACTGCAATGCAGAACATCAAATGAGGAGGAGGGAGGAGGCAGAGGAGCGGGGGGAGGAGGCAGAGGGGGGGAGGGCGGAGGGAGGAGGGAGCTGGCTCTGCAGAGAGCAGGGATTCCCTGTTGGTTTGGAAAAGATCCAGAAGGAGACGCAGCGACTCGAGTTGAGACACAAAGACGAGCAGGTTTCTAACAGCAGAATCCGTCCATCCGATCTGACGGAGGGAGACGAGATTTGATCAAATAAGAATCGTCGTCCACGCGCAGGTGATCAGAGACACAAACCGAGGTCACGTTTAAATCTGCTGCAGGTTTTCAAACGTCGTGTGACGGTACGAGCAGAGGAAGGAGCAAAAAAACGAAGAAAAACATAAAGAAACCTCAGCAAGGTCACACAGCGGCACGCCAGCGGAGCGGAGGAGACATGAGTCCTGAATCTCAAATCGGTTCAATCGCCTCAGTCTCTGAGTTTTTTCGGGTTTTGGGTAAAAAGTCTTAAATCAGGTTTGTGGTTCACACAGACGACAGATATTTAGACGGTTTGTTCTGCAACATAAAAAACGTCCATTCAAACTTTGAAGGTTTCAGGCGTCTTAAAAAAGGCGGTCGCTAACAAGCGGCTCATCGCAGCGACACAGAAACGACACGTGAGACGAGCGTGACGCGGCCGCGATCGTGAGATCAGGTCACGCTAACAGAAGAGAGCGTAGGAAATGAAGTGTTAAATCAAATCAGAAGTTAACGATTGGTGGTGGTGACGTTTAAGTCACGTGACCTCGATGTAGCTGGTTAATAGCCGAACAGCTTTTTGTTTCTGGAGTTTTCATTTACGCTTCAAAACACACAGACGTTCATCCGTGAGGATTATCACGCTGAAGTACACTTGTAAATCATAAACGTGTTCCTCACAGAGATTATTTTTGGAGATTATCGAAAATCCCAGAAGGTTTTTGACGAGGGAACCAGCACGACACCAACTTCCTGGTCGGCCTACAAAAATACGTCATCAGCAGCAGCTCCTGCGTTCAGAGAGACAAAATTAACATGTAATCGAAGTTTCGTACGTAACATATTCATATTTTTTTAACTGTTAAATGCCGGCAACATTCACCTACCGAGTGTTCGAGCGTCAGTGATGAAGAGGAACTGCTTCACCTCGTCAATATGGACTTCACAACGGTTTAATAAAGCAAATAACTGAGCTGAAAACATGATTTAAAATGTGATTAACCCTTTAGGACCCACTTTAATATCACACACTCGTAACGCTCTGCGCACAAAATGCACTTCCCGAAATCAAGCTTTAAAAAATACTATACATTCCTATTATTTTCTGCTTTCAATAAGTCCATTCAGCATCAGTCCTAATCTTAAATATCAAATATTCATTAATTTTCAAAATTGTAACAGTTTAAATTTCAGGTTTAAAAGAAAAAACTTTTTTTCCTTAAAGTTGCAATTTTTTAATTGAGAAATTAAAAAAAATATATTTTCCAAAATGTCTAATACTCTCTGAAAATAAATTTGTAAATTTATAAGAAAAAAAAATCTGTTTTTAAAGTCATAAATTAATGAGAAGAATTCTCTGCTGTTCTCTCAAATTTAAGTGGTAAACCGTCTGTTTAGGTTCGTGCAGTCACGATGATTTTTAATAACAGACATTAAACCTACAGACAGAAAAACAAGAAACAAAGTACAAAGTATGAAATCATTTATTATTGATGTGATTTTGTTAGAAATCGTTTTTGTGCTGATAAAGTTTTCATTCCTGACAATAAGTGAAGGAGAGAACATACAGTTTATCTGTGGTTAGTTTGAGCGTTTCCTCAGTGCATACGTGACAAAGATAAAGACGTTTTGAACATCGAGGTGCTCTTCATGCACAGACGGCGGTCGTTACGTACACGTGACCGACAGCAGAGGGGATTAAAGTTTAGAGAAAACCTCCCAGATATTTAAGTAGCGAGGCAAAGTCAGCTCGACTTCAGTCTGTCTTTGAAACAAAAAAAAACGTGTCAGACACCAGCGTCATGCAGAGGCGACCAAAGTGCATCAGTGCCGATAGCGGCGGTGCTCGTGGGACGGACGACTACCAGCCTCTCAGGACAAACAGCATACATGGCAATAATTGCATATTATGACGTTATATTATAATCACACCTACACAGGACACACGAAACACCAAAGTCAAGACAAACGTACATCTTCTTTCCGCTCAGGTTACATTTCCTCTGATTAGTGAGAGTAAAGCATCAGATTCAGCAGTATTTGTAGATCAGGGTATTTTTCTACGGTCATCGTGTTTGCAGATGATACTCTACTCTAAGCTGCAGAAACTAAAAATAAATGAAATAAGCAAAATATATTCGATATGATCAATCTGGTTTGCCTAAAAGCAAACATTTAAATGATGTCGGGATAATTCGGGAAGTAAAAACAGTTTTATGTTTAGTCAGAAAAAACAGCCGGGTGTCAAAGCTTCACGGGAAACTTCTGTTTATTTCAACCTGGACTAGTTTTCCATGTTTTTGTGCCTAAAACTTGGAAAACTTGGAAAGTCTTTTTTTAATTTGTATATTAACGAGAAAAGTTCTCCGAACTTCTCTTAGATTTATGTGGCAAATATACAATAAAAAACTTTGATATTCTTAAGATTACATTTGTAAAGTTGAAAAAAAAAATTCTGAAGTCAATTATGAGAAAAACATGAATATTTTCTGGGGTTTTTTCAAGAAAAAAAATCACAAAAAACTTTCTTGGTTCGTCTTTACAGTCATAAATTTACGAGAAAAACATCTGATATACTCTGAGAACAAATGTTAACAAAAGATTAATTTGGAATTAATTACCAAGAAAAATTCTCTAATATTTTAATGGTAAATTATCTGAAATGAAATGTGTAAATTTACAAGACAAAAAATGTTTTACCGATGCTGCCTGCAGCGCTCCTTATAGATGTTATGAAATTTGTTTGTGTTTTTTTTTCTGACCCTAGTTTGTGTCTTTGTGGTCATTTTGGGTCTGCGCACAGTAAGCCACGGTTCCCATTAGTGACACAGAAACATGGAAAAACAGCGTCCAAGTTGAAAAATACCCTTAAAGCTGCAGAACTTTCCACTCTAAAGAAAAGATATTTGACATGATCAATCTGGTTTGTCTGAAATCTGCATTTAACAAATGTCATGAAAGTTCAGGGAGCTTAAACACTTTTCTGCTCAGTCGGGAAAACACGAGCCAGCGCTGAAGGTGCTTAAATAACCTGAAACTCTCTCTTTTCCTAGATTTGGTCGTTTGTTTGGACAGACGGGTTCATCATAAATTCGTCCACTCGGAGAGTCGCCGGCTCGCTGCAGCCACATGACGAAATTTACAACGAAATACCACCTCATTAGCATGAAAACTTGTTCGCAATAAACGTGAGTTTTGTTTTAAAAGAATGTGTTTTCATTAGGTGTAATTCAAATTTGCAATTTCAGTTTGTGCAGTTTGTTAATGGAAACCCGCCTGCTGACAGGATGCATCTCTTTTGTGGCGGAGGTTTATTTATGGAGGTGAAAGGAGCGACAGCCAGTGTGACAGCCTCCTCCACGTTTGACCAAACTTCATTCAGATTGCAGGTGATCGAGATATCGGACGAGACGAGTCGGCCGTAAACCCGACCGGAGGAGAGTGACAAAACGTTGCATATAAAATCATTAAGGTTTCCTGCGCTGGACTTTGATGGAGGCACCGATGAAGACGCTAAAGCTAAAGGACGAAGTGGACAATCACAGCTCTGCTGGGAGTCTGTTGGCTGTCGTGACCTCAGACTGAACGAGACATTTCATCGGCTTTTCTTACAGCCGGAGTTTTAAGCAAACTGTAACAGCAGATAATAGCGATGCCATTAAGGTCCGTAATTAACACGTTTATTTTTTTAACATTGTGTTTATTGTCTTTCCGGTCTTTGAGAGGCTGTTCTGAGCTGAGTTTTGAATCCAACCGTGTCACGCTAACTTCAGTAAAGAGCTGGAATAAAGCTCCAAATTTTAGGATATAGAAAGACCAATGGCCATTTCACAGGGATCCACTGACCTCTGACCTTCAGATATCTGAATGAAAACGGGTTCTGTGGGTACCCATGAGTCTCCTCTTTAACCTTTATGCTAATCCCATGCAGGTTTTTTTTGCAGGTCATTTAATTTCTAATCAAAACAATCTGGTAAAAATTGCTTAAGTTTCACAACGCGGACTTCAAAACTGCTGAAAAATAACTGAATTAAAAAAATGCAATTTAAAAATTTGATTAATAGCAATTAACAATGGAAATTCTGCAATGAATCCCAATATAAGAAATTAATTGTTTGACAGCCCTTCCTCAAACGCAAAATGCGCCAGTAATGGAGAAAACCAGGAATGAGTCCTAAAACTCGGAGGTCCATTAGCATTTCAGCACCTCTGGTTCCCTCGTCATACGGTCTTAAAGGTTTTTGATGAGGGAACCACGGTGAAGCTAACCTCCGCATTGGCCTACAGAAAAACGCCATCTCTGGGCCACTCCATGACAATCGCCGCTGTCACAGTTCTGTGGACAACATCTGTCCAGAGGTGAGGACACGGAGACCTCGCTGTAGTAGTTTTAAGTCGTTGCTGAGTCCGGTCCAGTTAGGGATAGATGTGAACAGTCCTGTGATTCCAATATTTCCTCAAAATGTTCGACCGCCTCACAATCATCCAGCAGGTCCAACGCAGACAATCTCAACCGGCTTCATTAAAGTCTCACAGCTCTGGATTTACGGTCCTTTCTCAAGGTGACGGTCTCAGTAATTAGACACATATCCATCTAAAAAAATCACCTTAATCCATCTCTCTCTGCCATTTCAAGCAGCCAGAATAAAAGACGAGTCCTTCCTCGGCGCGTCAACATGTTGTCCGCCGTCTCCTGAGTCTGACAGTAAGATACTTCTCAAAGTCCAGGATGCTTCCTCGACAGGATGGGTCCCTCCGAATGGGGTCCTGCAGAGGTTTGACAGCTTCCGAACATTCGGAAAACAAAAACTGACAGACTTGCTCGAAAAGGTCCTGCCTTCAATTCTGTGCTGCAATTTTTAAAAAGGTGTCCGTGATTTTACCAACTGAGCTCTTCAACCGTTTTACTGAAATGTAGCACCGGTTTGCTCGCAGGAGGAGACCGTACTGTCAGCGCATCGATTTGTTCCGGCATCAATAAATCTTTCTTCCCTTTGATTGATAAGAACAAATTTACAGACTTGACACTGAAGATACTCAGATTTAAAGGCATATCACATCATTGTAATGCCGTCAGTTTGCTCTCTCATTCTGCACCGCCTGTAAAAGACAAGCATAATGAAGGACCGACAACGCATCGACTCCCTCACCTCATGAAAGTCAGAACAAATTTTTCAAACCGGCATTATATGAGTGAAGATTCAGAAACTAGATCGCCCATTTCTTTCTCAAATTTGTTCAGAAGCAGATGTTGGCAGGCTGCTGAAGAGAAATAAGTAAAAGTTTCATTGCACATTTTCCAAATCGGGGTACAGGACCGATGCATCCTTCACATTGATTGTGGCTGCTTAAGATCTCTGAGGACATGCACAGACATCCTTGCAAATTGTCTGTATGAAGGACTCGGTCTTTGGAAAAATTCGAAGGGTCCTAAACATCGAAAAATCCTTCAGCAGGATTTGATGACATAGCATACTTGAAATGCAGCCCTTCAAGGATCCTTTCCTTGACTTTAAGAAGCAGACACTAAATGGATGAATTTCTGAATCGGGATGAATCTGTCGCACTGGTTGTTCTTTGACGTTCAGTTTGAGGTCACAACATCTGAATGATGGACAAAACATCTGTCGGACGATTGGACGGGTTTCTGGCAGGTCCGAAACGCAAGTTTTAACACAACGCACAAGATGAATGAAAGCACACAGTGTTTCCTTAAGCTTCCTTTGCTTCCCTTCACCTGATCCTTTCAACTATTTACTGACAGGTCCATTCACCCATCTACCTAATTTGCAAGACATCTCAAGTAACTTTACTTTAGCAACATACCGTCTAATTTTAAATGAAGCCATCTCCTGAAACACCTGAATTAAAAAGTAAATGTACAATGTGTTAAAACATATTCCACTAAATCAGAGCAGCTGCAGAGATCAGATCTCCACCCAACATGTTCAATCTTTTACACCGAAGCGATTGGGTTCCTGTTGAGCAATATCAACATGGAAACATGCATACACAGATTTTTTAAAATAAAAGCTAAGAATCCAGACTAAACGATCAAATGTTCAGCTCTGCGTAGGAATTAAACGTAAGACACATTTAGGGTCTCGCTGTCTCCGAGCTGCGTAACATTTTTCACATTCATTCTGGATATAAAAACGCTACCAGTCCCAAACATCCAAATCTGTACGCACAGTGTTTAGTCTGCATGAAGGAGGGGGACATTCTGATGCTGTTTCCGTCTTAAATCCCAACAAACACAAACCATTGACCAAATACCTGGCCCACAATGTCCTTCAACGAGTTCAGCAGCCTCCTGACACTGAATGTCCGTCTTTAGATCTCAACAACCAATCACAGAGCCATGCTTCGATATGATGTCATGCAGTGCAATCAGAAAAAACAGCCTACGATACGTGACATTATGGACGCCATCCTCTGTCCACTTGACTGGAGTGGACCAGAACGCACGAGTCTGAGTCAAAGCAGCCAAATCAACCGTCAGAACGCTGTTTCCTTCATCACAGTGCAAAAGCCCCGTTTGAAACAACAACGTTAAAGCCATCTCGTATTATTGCCAAAATCATATAAAGGTCTAAACCCTCCTGAGGTCCAAAGGTGCCATCGTGACTGTCACGACTCTAAAAAGTAAAAATCAGCCTTATTCTCTTTTCAGTTCGACGCCATGTGACATCTCACAGAGCGACACTACGAACGTAACAAAGTGCTTTTGTGTCAGGCACTCTTCTCTGACATCTGGAGGCTGAACAGGCCAAGTTCCTGCGGACCATCTCCATGCCCCGTTTAGGAGAAGCTGTCCTTATCGGAGTCAGGGGAAGGAGGCCGTGAGATCTCAAAGAAGGAGCCCGACGACTTCCTGGATTTGAGAAGTCGCAGCATCTCAGCCAGCTGAGTCTCCAGCGCTGCCATGCGACTGTTCAGAGATCGGATGTCTCCTCTCAACTCCTGCTTCAGCTCCAGGAAAGACGCCTGGATGCTCTGCTCCGGTATCGGGCAGAAGACCCTCTTCTCCTCAGACTGGACTGGGCTTTGCTCCTGCGGCGTCCTGGCGTCGCCGACATTGTCCAAACGGAGGTCGCTCTTTGTGATGCCGCTGTCACAGGAGTCGGTTTTCTTGAGGGACATTTCGTCCTGAGACTTAGTTCTATCGGGCAGCGTCTCCATGGACTCGGCCTTAGAGACGCTGCTCCATGACTCGGCCTTCACCACAGACTCCTTGAATCGACCCCAGCCTTTAGCTTTGGGCGGCTCTGCGGATTTGCAGCCGACCAGGTTTCCGTTTTGGGTGGCGGGAGCGTGTAGCATGACTCGGCTGGAGGTCCTGGAGGTCCCGGAGGATGTTGAGGAGGATGTTGAGGAGGTGGTGGGTGTTGTGGAGCTCTCCGTCACCATGACTATACTGGTTGAGGCAAGGACCTCAGGACCTCTGGACGGCTCCAGGCAGGTGACTCCTTTCTCTACATCGCCGGCGGCCTGATCACCTCGCTCCATGGCGAGCCGCGCCTCCCTCTGCTGTCGGAAACGCTGGAAGAGCCGACGGACCGGATGATCCGGTGGGAGGTTCAGAGGAGCCTCGTTCTTCCTCTTCAGCATCTCCTCCTCCTCACGTTTCACATCACTGATCTTCCGGAAGACAATCTGCAAAAAGACAGAAAACCAAAGAAACGATTAAAAACGGTTTCACCTTTTCCAACAAAGATCTTCACTTTTTCGCCCTGAAATTCAAGCCGAACTAGAAATACCGCCACTTACATTCACGTATGTCCAGACTCATCTGTCGCCATGACAGCTGACAATGCCTCAAATACGGATGCTGCTGCAAAGAAGCTACGAACTCTAAAACATGGACGCCTCACAATCAGCACATTTGCTGCATTCAAAGGGGATCACATTAGTACTTTTTTATCCTGACATGTTTGGACTGCAGTCCTCGTCAGAAGAGTCACCTGATGTGGTTGTGACGTCCTGTGAGCGGTTTTATACCGGTTTGGTCGTCCTGTCTGGTTTGACAGGAGCGTGAACTGCCAGGGAAATCTGCACAACATCAATACGCGGTTTCAGGTTTTATTTCGTCTTTGTTTGTTTACTCCTCTTGTCTGCGTGGGCCTAGAATGTCTTATTTCATGCCACAAGGTCAAATCATCAAAACCGCATCTGTTACAGCGGTTACTCTGTTACCGATCCGTTACTTTGTGCAAACAAAATATAACTTGACATGCCCTTCCTCTTCACTTCCTCACATCTTTTGAAGAGGCCTCTTATTTTTGAAGACGGTAAAGTCCGGACTGGTTTAACAGGACGACAGCGCTTCCTGTTGTCTGATGGTTTTTTTTGAGGATGGCATCCCAGCTGTTGGACAACATGTATGTCCCTTTGTCCCAGGTTACTGTCCTTTGAGCCTGATCCAGATCTCAGAGGCCTCCCTGATCCAACAGTGGTTCTTGTTGCTCTCTGACCAGTCCATGATGTGGTTTTCTATTTTGCGGTGGTCAGGTTTTGATGATTTTAGGTTCTCCTGTTCTGCTTTTTCTTTTATTTCTCTTGTACGCCCTTCAGATGTTTTTCTCCATCATTGTGACGCATCGCATCAATATCACATGACTCATACCATCTTCTCAGTCAGGGGGCTGAATAATGCTCCAAAGTTAGGCTAAATTTTGTCGATTCACAGGGGTCCCTTGACCTCTGACCTCCAGATACCTGATGAAAATGGGCTCTGTGGGTGCACATGAGTCTCCCCTTTACAGACACACCCACTTCATGTCAGTACCATCCAGGTTTTTTGCTGTGATTTGATTCCTGATCAAGACAATGTGGTAAGAATGTCTTTAACTTGTCAATACGGACCTCAAAACCATTTCAAAGCACAAAATATTGGAGCTGAAAAGATGTTATTGACGATTGAAATCCTGAGATTAATCGTGATTTTAAAAATGAATCGTTTGACAGCCCTAATAAAAACACAGTTGAGATGAAAAGGGCTTGCACCAGCAGACACTTCGGCTGAAACGCTTTATGTTTCCTGTTGCTGCAGAAACATCCGCGCCGGGCGCTCCCACCCAGCGCTCCAGGCCATCGATTAAAACTGCATGATCAACAGTGTCAAATGGAGCACTCACATCTGAAAGTGTGTCTATCGAGCATTTACTGCTTCTGCTGTTAAAACAAGTCATTCATTATTTAAGAGGAGGCCTGCCTGGGAAACCTTCGAACACTTTGATCAAAATGTCACAAAAAATATAGCTGAGATTAAAAACCTTCAGAAAAACACCTGAAAGGACTTGATTTATGTATCAAAACTGACCGGCACATTAGTTGTTACTATTCAAAACGGGTAAAACTGTCTGCGATTTTCATCTTTCTTGGTTAGATTTCCGTTTTCTTGAAACGAATGACGTCATGTTACTGATGGATTACCAGAATAAAAGTAGTAAATTCTTTCCACCCCTAACTTTGAATTTATATCAATTCAGTCATTTAAAAAAATCATATCATAAAAAGAAATAAAAATTTGGCATTCATAAATAGATTTTTTCCTGCCAAATAAGAACCTGTTAAAAACCCAAACTTTTTTTTAATGCAGATATCTGAAGCGGTGTTGTGGTCCTTTAATCTGCTGAAGCTGCAGCAGGCGTTCTCTCGCCGCCCCTCCAGGTGTGAAGGTTGTCGGTGCTGACCCGTCTGTAAACCGCTGCGTGTTCACATCAGTGACTTCGGTGTACATCAGAGGCTCGGCAGCCTCACGTGACCTCCTGACCTCCGCTCAGTCTTTATTCTGCAGCGGCAGCAGCGAGGCTTTCCCCCATCATCATCCTCATCCTGCCGTCAGAGCCCCGCGCCGGTCAGGGAGCTCCTGACCCGCTGAAATTGGATCGGGTGAACGCCGCAGCAGCGGCCGGACGGTTCTGTCAGAGCGCGACGAGAACGGAGGAACACAGAACGTGAGAGAACTGCTGATGTTCGTGATGCTGCTCCGTTTCCCTCGCTGCAGACTCAACGAACCACAGAGACTCAGCGTGCTGCGTTCAGCCGAAAACACAAACAGCAGAAACGCTCAGCCGGCTCTGCTGAGGGGCCACTAAAGATCCTAAGATTTTAGGACATTTTCAACTTTTAGGGCATTTCTAAAAATTTTAGGATGTTTCTTGGATTTAAGGACATTTCCAGAATTTGTGGGCATTTCTAAGATTTTAGACTGTTTCTTGGATTTTAGGACATGACTGGGATTGTAGGACATTTCCCATAATTCAGGATGCTTCTTGGATTTTAGGACATTTCTAGAATTGTAGGACATTTTTAGGATTTCAGGATGTTTCTCTGATTTGAGGATGTTTTGAGGAGTCTAGGACGTTTCTTGGATTTTTAAGACATTTCATGTATTTTAGGATATTTATATGATTTTAGGGCATTTATATTATTTTTGGACATTTATAGTATTTTAGGACATATCTTGGATTTTAGGAAATATCTCGGATTTTTGGCCATTTATCTTATTTGGGGACATTTCTAGGATTTCAGGGTGTTTCTGGGATTTTATAACATTTTTTTGGACATTTGTCTGATTTTTTTGATCAACAAGCTCTATTTTGATGCTGTTTTATGTCTCTGACACCATGTTGGGGGGCCACCAGGGGCCCTATTAGGGGCCAGATCTGGTTTAGTGTCCCTGCTCTACGGTCTGCAGGGACTCTCAGTCCTAACCGTTTAAAGGACTCATTTACGGAAACAGATTATTTTGTCTGGTCTTGTTTTTTGGGAGTGTGACGTGCAGCGAAGCCTCCGGCCGGAGCGAACTGAGTCAATCGCAGAGCTGCAGTCATGAAGAGCAGCAGTGTCTCGCTTCAATGGCACTTCAAAACCGACTCTGACAGCAAAATCAATTCCTGCTTTTAACAAAAAGCCCAAACGAGTCAAAGCAAACCAACCCTGCGTCCACACGGGCCGCACGCTTTCTGTCAAAATGTCTCGATTCAAACGCTTAAAGGAGCTTCGTTAAATTAATCACATCTCTGTGGCCTTCAGGATGAAAACATTCAGGAATAAATCCTCTTGTTTCTCAGCACTTTTCGGTCAAACTGTGACGAAACGTCCGTCTGTGTTCGGCTCTCACAACGTTCAGAGATTCATCATAATCTCTGCAAAAGCTGAGAGATTTTGGTTTTAGATTGATGTTTCTGTCCATTAAAGACGCGTTGAAACTACAGCAGTGAAACTCAGTCAAAGTGGATTTATTTCACCACATCAGCAGATTTTCTTTTTTTTTCTGGAGGCCGAGCGTGAGATGTAAATGTCGCCGCGGCAGCCGTGCGTCGGCGCAGCAGCTGCCGAGCGCTGTGAGTCTCCGGGTTTGGAGGTGAGCGCTGCCCGGCAGGTCGTTTCTCTTCACCAGCGTCATTATTGCACAGCCAAGCAGAACGAGACACGCTGGCTTTCACATCGATTTACAGCACAGAGAGAGAGGGGGCGTCCCATCAGTGTTCATGTCCGTCTTCATCCAAACTCTCCCTGTTTGTTTCATCTGATTTCATCAAAATAATCTCTTTATATAAAAATATCTCTGCCGAATAATTTCATCAATTCAAACTTTATACAGAAGGTTTCATCCAGTCAGTCTGCAGGCGGATTTTGGTTTTAAGAAGCAGTTTCCCGTCTGAACGTTTTTGAAATTAATCAGCCAGTGTGTGAAATAAATCATCGTTTCCTTCTATTGTTTTTCTACGGAGGCCGAGACGTGTCGAACGAACTGCAGATCCTGCAAAAAAAAACCAACAACACTTGCATCCACCTCAGCATCTGTAGTGTAAAGTCCAGCAGAGAGGACGGTTTTGGACCTGAACCAGCAGCTGATGGGACACTTCGTGTGACGAGGGGAGGCCGCCGCACACAGCTGACGAGTGTTTGTGGCCGTTTTTGTGTTCGAGCATGCAGCATCCATGCTTTAGGGACAATAACCGCTCGGAGTTTTTCGGGGCTAAAGACGGCGTGTTTGGCGTGGGGCGTGGCCTCGGTTCGTCTGAAAAGTAACTTTGTCAACAT
>NC_056466.1:253507-338507 GCF_008729295.1 Plectropomus leopardus
TGTGGGATAGCTGCTGACAGTCTGGGATATGTCAGTGTGTGAGTGTAGCTGCTGACAGTCTGGGATATGTCAGTGTGTGAGTGTAGCTGCTGACAGTCTGGGACATGTCAGTGTGTGAGTGTAGTGCTGACAGTCTGGGATATGTCAGTGATCAGCAGCTACATTGACTGTGACAGGTCACCTAGTGGAAATAGCATGTATTTCCTCCATATGCCAAATATGGTCAAAATGACCTCATCAGGTGGAAAATAGTCAAAATGACAAATTCAGAGTCAAAAGCCCAGAATGACACCCAGAAATAATACAAGTCCTGTTTTTCTGCTCTGATGGCTGTGGGATCAAAAATGTCACTTTGAATGGGTTTCAATGGAGCATTTTTGGACCTGAACAGTCTGAATGTAACTATTTAGTTTCCACAGTGTGTGATTTGTTTGTACTTTTTTTCCTAGTTTCTTCCTAATTTTTGGATCATTTGTATTTTCTTTGCACATTGCCTTTTTTTTTCACGTTTTTGACAGAAATCAGGCCAAATTGCTCATATACGGGATTATCATATACTGCAGCCATTACAGGAAAACAGCAGCGAAATGCTAAAGTCTTCACGCCACATTGGTTTGGTTTTCACAGCTGGAAAAAAAGTACAGTTAAGATTTAATTTCTGCAGTTTTTGTATGGATTCATATTTTTCATCTGGTTGTAAATCTGATTTTCTTCTGACTGAAAGATGAACATTCAGCTGTGAACATAATGAAAGTAAAGAGCTGAATATCCGCTGAGACGCGGCATCGTTCCTGGAGCGATGGGAGGAAACATAAAGAGAGTTTGCAGCTTGTGATGAATCAGCAGCGAGAGGCCGAGAGCTCGACGACGGCCAGACCGAGAACGAATAGACGCCGAAACGAAACCCCCCAAAAAACACTAAAGAAACTGTGAGGCAGCTTCAGCATGATGCATAACGCCAACACGGACTCCAGTTTTCTTTATTTCTTGATATTTCTGTCGTCTGTTACCTGCCAAGACACAAATCAGCAGTCCTGCTAACTCCGATATATTTACATTTGGATTTTAAGCTGAAGTTCATTAACCCCTTATAGACTGTTCGTCTCATTGGAGCAGTTTTAAAAACTGTCTCACTCCTAGGAGGTTTTCCAATAAAACACCTGTCAGTGCACGCCACCAATACGCACGGAGGTGGCTGTTAATAGCGCCCATACCACTGATTCATCACATGTACCTGTAAGCCAGGCATCACCAACTGGCAAACCGTGATCCGGATCCAGACCAAAACTTTGTCCTATTCGGACCCGCGGCCAAGTTGTAATAAAATGTAAGAATGAGAACAATATTTTTAAGGAGTGCTGCTGGGCAATGAATCAAAAAATAATCAAAACCAACATTCAGAACCTCTAACCAACATAATCTTGCCCATGTTGGGTATTTCAGTCATTTTAAAATTCTGTTAACCCTTTCCAGACCAGGTCTGCCAACTCCCAATGCATCTGCTGTGCATCTCACACTTTTGGGCTCTGTCTCACGCTCTCATGACACCGAGGAAAATCTCACGCCAAAACACCGCGAGGGCTGAAGTGTTGAACAATCATGTAAAAAGTGAAGGACTTTGACTGTAGAACAGCTGAGTGTTTGACAGCCACAGCATTTCATCATGGCGGACCAAACAGCTGATGGTCCGACAGCAGCGCAGTGAGACAGACAAACAGAGCGCAGCTTCTCCTCACAGCACCAAAGTGTCTGAAACAGACACATCTGCAGAGGTGAAAGTGACTTCTTTAGACTCTACAGACGACTTTGTTGTCTACACTAAAATTGTGTAAAGCGTTTAAACCATTTATTGCAGATGTTTCGGGACCAAACTCACCTAAAATGGCCACCACCTCGTCGTCCTGGATGACCTCCAGTGACCCAGACACCACGAAGCAGAGGCTGTCCACGCTCTCGCCGGCGTGGAAGATGAGGTCGCCTGGCGCGCTGTGGACGGTCTGGAACTCCATGGCAAGAGCGCGCAGGCAGCCGTCGCTGGCCAGCCGGAACGCCGGGTGCTCCTTAAACACCTTCCTGTTGAGGTGGACGCAGATGTCCGCTCGCATGTCCTTTGGACAAATCTGCAGCACCTGCAGACGCAGAGGTCACGCAAGGTCACGCAGAGGTCAGACTACAAATGTATTCAGGATTCCCACATTTTCATTAACAAAATTTCAAAACTTTTCCATGATTTTTCAAGGAACAATAATATTTTTTCTTTGTCATGCCAAACATGCAAAGCATTTTTCTAAACATTAGATTTAAACTTGAATCAAAACACACACACACACACACACACACACACACACACACACAATAAATAAAATAAAATAAACACAATGTCTGATATTTTTCTTGTTTAAAAATCACATTAAAACATTATCAGAAGTGAGATCAACCTGTCAGACTTTAGTGTGCAGAATATTACTTCAACAATTCCATGAAACAATTTCAGGACTTTTCCAAAACTTTTAATGATTGTTGTTAATGTGATGATTTTTTTCCCTCCAGCCTCCACGAAACGTGACGTGAGCAGGAGGCGGTCTGTTACCTTGTCCGTGTCGATGCCTCTGGACATGGACCAGGTGGACACGATGTAGTCCATGACGCGCTCGCTCAGGCCTTTGGGGACCTGGTAGAGTTTGAGGAAGTCGCGCACGCTGTTGAGCATCTCGTGGTAGCGGTTCGTGTTGGCGTACATCTGCTGGAAGATGGTGGTGACGTTACCGAAGATGGTGGCGTACAGCAGCGCTGTCAACAGGAAGCAAAGCGCGGTTACTCTTCTATCCTCTGGACGAAAAATATAAAGACGTTTCATAAATTATATAAAGTCTCATCTGACGGCGATATCACCAACCATCATTTATTCAGAAATAAAAACTGCAACACAACGTGACGGCAACGAATTCAACTAACACAAACAACTCGCAGAAACAGCTGTCAACACTTTATATATATATACATACATACACACAGGTGCATGTCAAAAATTTTAATTGATAATGTTGAAAAAGTTCCATTTTCTTTGAAATTTTATTCCAAACGGTAAAGTTTCATATATTGTATATCCATTACAGGTGAAATAACATATTTTAACCCTTTTTTTGTTTTAATTTTGATGATTATGGCTTACAGCTCATGAAAATCAGAAATCCAGTCTCTCAAATTATCAGAATATTTCCTAAAATCATTTAAATAGTCATTTACGATGAAGAAAAAGTAAAAAAGTATGTTCATTTATATACTCAGGTTGCTCTGATGGCGGCCTCAGCTCGTCTGTATATTATATGTTTTTAGTTTTTTAAGATTATTTTTTTGGCCTTTTTGCCTTTATTGAAGACAGGACAGCTTCAGTGTGAAAGGGGATCAAAATTCTGCCGCCCCGAAACACGTCTGAGAGCCGACACGACTCGTCACACGTGTCTCAGCTCATCCATACAAACTGACTCAGCACACACACACACACACACACACACACACACACACACACACACACACACACACACACACACACACACACACACACACACAGAGCCTGTCAGCAGTTTGGACCCGGGGTCACCACATCGATGAGGACCCGGGGTCGTCGGATCGATGTGGACGTGTCCACCAGCAGCAGCAGGACCGTCATCCCTGCAGGACTCACTGAGACCTTCACCAAGGTCACCGAGCGACGCTGACACACCAACAGCAGGTCCAGAACCAGAGCCAGGACCAGGGCTGACCGCAGAGACACGCAGGGACACGCAGGGACACACAGGGACACGCAGGGACATGCAAGGACAAACAGGGACACGCAGGGACACGCAGGGACACGCAGGGACACACAGGGACACACAGGGACATGCAGAGCCACGCAGGGACACACAGAGACATGCAGAGACACGCACGCAGGGACACGCAGGGACACGCAAGGACAAACAGGGACACGCAGGGACACGCAGGGACACGCAGGGACACACAGGGACACGCAGGGACACGCAAGGACAAACAGGGACACAGGGACACGCAGGGACACGCAGGGACACGCAGGGACACACAGGGACACACAGGGACATGCAGAGCCACGCAGGGACACACAGAGACATGCAGAGACACGCAGGGACAAACAGGGACACGCAGGGACATACAGAGCCACACAGAGCCACGCAGGGACACGCAGAGACACGCAGAGACAAACAGGGACACGCAGGCAGGGATACGCAGAGACACGCAGAGACACACAAGGACACGTAGAGATAAGCAGGGACAAGCCGTGGACGAGTTACTTTTATCTGAGTGGACTGGAGACAAGTTCAGGAGCTCACAGACGAGTATAAAGCTGAGACAGATCCTCAGACAGAGAGGGAGCAGGATCAGGGACCAGAATCAAGGACCAGGATCAGGGACCAGGATCAGGGACAGGCAAACAGCACACACTAATAATACTATTGATCAATAAATAAATCAATTGATAAATTTGGCGTCACTTGGCAGCTGTATTTTGTTTTTCGGGGTCTGATTCAGAGCGCCGTTTGAAATCATGTTTATTTGAAAATGACAAATATTGGCAAATCCTGCACAAAACTGTAGGCTGTTTTTTATTCTGAAACAGCTGTTTCACAGATTCTTTTCTGTTTCACAGTTTCTTTTGCGTCTGGTAGTACTGTTTAAAAGTATCTGTCATTCAAGAGTAACTTTTTAGCAAGAAATGAGTAAAAAGTACAAGAAAATGTCTTGAAAATTAAAAAAAAGACAATAAAGTAAGAAAAAAAGAAAGAGATTACCTTTAAAAATGCATTAAAACAATTAGAATAATTCTGTAATAATAATTTAAAATCTTCATAGTTTTTTCCCCAAACTTTTTACTTTTCCTGAGGCATTTTCCCCAGCTTTTTTATTTTTCAAAATTATTAGTTTTTTAAGATTTTTTTCATGTCAGTTTTTTTTTATTTTCTCTTTCCATGTTTTATTTAGATTTTATTATTTTTTTCTGATCATTTTCAAATCGACTCAGACTTTTCACTCATTTCTGGCTAATTTTCTTGCCTTCATCTGCTCTCATTTCAAAGGTTTAAGTGTTACGGTTTAATTTGATGTGATTTCCTCTGAGCAGTCAAAAGCAGCTCAGAACGTTAAATTTCATAGTATATTCATTATGCATGAATTCAAATATTTCAAGTCTTTTTTTGTTTTCATGTAGATGATTATGTCTTATAGATATACTTTATTTATCTCAATTTGGGAATTCCCAATTTCTCAGTTTTGAGATCAATAAAGTATATCTATCTATCTATCTATCTATCTTATAGCTCATGAAAATCAGAAATCCAGTCCCTCAGATTATTAGAATATTTCCTAAAACGGTTCATAAATGAAATATGTCCATTTATATGCTTAATTTACTTAACTATGAATTACTGCATCAATGTGGCGCGGAGGGTCGCAGTTTCGGGTCGCACATTTCGAATATTTTGAATTTCTCTGAGCCGAAATTAAAAAAATTCAAATAGAAAAATGCATGAAACATGTCAGTTTATGTCATGAGTCATGAAGATATGTGTTATGTGTAACTGTCACTTATTTAAATAACTGATGGGAAATACTGAACTTTTCTGAGAAGGACGTGTACGGGTTTTATCTCTCTCGTTTGTAAATAATAATGATAACAGAAATAATAAAACAGTAACAGTGATAAATGAAGAGTCGACGCGTCGGTGCGACGGCTCTGGTCTCTGTGAGAGCAGACACTCGGAGGACGCTCCGGAGAGAAAATGGACCAGCTATTTCTGTCCTCTCACATCAGCCCGTCCTGATGTCACGGCGAGCTTTACGGCGCTCACACTCACTAATGACCCAAACTCTCATCCTGGATCCAGGATGCTCGCTGTCATAGCAACCGCTTCCCATCAGCCTCCAGCGGCTCACAGGAAGGAGGGGGGTGTTAATCTAGTCCTCGGCTTCCTTCAGCGCTCCTGCTGAATCTAAATAACCAAAAACTGCTCCCTCGACACCGCCGCAGCACGGAGCCTCTACGGGAGCCCACAGGGACAAACTGCCACAAACAGGAAGTCAAACTGGGACAGAAGTTTACTCTCAGTGGACACCCTGTGACCTGTGATCTGGTTTCTTATTTTTGGGCTTTTATTGCCTTTAAATCACAGGACAGTGTGTGAGCGTGGGGGGGGGGGGGGGGGGGGGGGGGGGGGCACGCAGCAAGGGCCGAACCCGGAGTCGAACCCGCGGTCACTGCGGAGAGGACACAGCCTCTGTACATGGGCGCCGCTCTGTCCACTGAGCCACCAGGCGCCCCATCCGGTTTCACTTCTGATGAAAAATATGTTTAAAATTAAAGCTGCACTCAGCGATGAACACTTCCTCGATCTTCTGCACGCAGGACGCCGGCGCTTCCACCGATTAACGAAATATTCAAAATTTAAAGGGAAGTTTTTGGATTTTTGAAGTGTCAGTATGATGCTGAAAGCCTTTACATGAAGAAGACAAAATCTGAAGTCTGAAATCTGATTCAGGCTGCAGTTTGTTAACCCTCTGAAACCTGCATCCGCATCACGTTCCTGCAATCAGACGCCGCTCACAAGTGTTTAACCAAATCAGTTTGATTCTGTCAACAAAAAGACAAAAAGACGATGAGCAACTTGGCTAGAAATGTCCTAACTACAAGAAATTAGCAGATTATCTAAAAAAAGGTTATAAAAAAATTGAGATTATCATAAAAATATATCTAAAATTATTTTTTCAAATTACTATATTTTTTTTAGGTCATTACCTTTCTTTTTTTTAAATTTATTTATAGAAATGTTCAGGTAATTAACGTTTTACTAAATCCATCACTCTTCTTGTGTTGCATTAAAATGCCTTTCACTGGTGTTTAACCCTTTGAAACCAGAGCAAAGTCGTTTGATTTGAGAGATGACAAAAAGGGAATGAGCAACTTGGCGAGAAATTTAGCAAATTGTAAGAAATTAGTAAAAAAAAAAAAGTTAAAACAAACATCCAGAGAGCTATATTTATAATTATCATATCAAATAATTTTTCAAAATTATGAATTTTAAATTGTTTTTTGATGCCATTTCCTTATTTTGTTTGTTTTTTACTTTCCCACTTTATTTATTTATGTTAATTTTGGGTAAAAATCTTGTAGTTTTTACAGATGTCGTGCTTATTTTTGGGCCCTGCACATGGCCAAAAATGCACAAAAATTGCACAGTCAATTCGAAACAGCTGACTTCCTGTTGGGTCTCGGATGTGGCTCCAAAGATTTTTTTTGTACATTTTGGGATGTTACATGTGCTTCCCAGTTTTCGTACATCTATTTGAAACTTAGGGTTTTGTAGCGTTTTCATAGGGGGCGCTCCTGAGATGTTTTTTGTACCGGCTCTGATGCACGTGCAGAGTTTTCTGGCACATTTACGCCCTCGAAAATGTGATTCTTCATAAAAAATAAGAAGAAAGAAAGACGAAATGAGAAAAAGATGAATTCCTTCAGATTCATGAGCTCCTCTGGTGTTTGGTGCCCTAATTAACAAAAACAATGTATGTGATTCACAGGACACCAACAAACATTTGTCTCTCAGGGGACGCAGGAAGAGGACAGACTTCTCTGTGTGTATAACAGGATGTAAAGCCGGCGCAGCTGCTCTGTGTAACGTCTGACGCTCGTGTGAGGTGACGATGATGAAGATCGTGGATCTGATGTGACAGCGGGCGACGGCAGCTTCCGATGAAGGAGACAAATTGTCAACATCGGAGCTCTCGGCCCTGCGGCCCCGCTGAAGAGCTTTTACCAGCAGGGGGTTCTGGGAAACCTCCACCAACTGTCAGCAGGTCTCGGTGACGGTCCCTTTAACCCTTTAGGGCCCGCTTTAATATCACACATGCTCGTGACACTTTGCACACAGAATGTGCTTTTCAAAATAAGGCTTTAAAAAAAATTATACATTTATTATTATCATTGAGATTCATTTTTAACCGACATAATTCCTAATCATAAATATCAAATATTAATTCATTTTCAGAATTTTTGTCATGATGACACTGTTTTTATATGAAAATATTAGTGCTGGGCATAGATTAATTTTTTTAATCTAGATTAATCTCACTGCAATCCTGTAGTTAATCTAGATTAATCTAGATTAAAATTATAGATTTGAATTTTGCCAAAGACATTCAAAATAATATCTATCTATCTAAATGATGAAAATGCATCACAAACTGCTTGAGAAAGCTGTTCTACTATAATATTTGGTAAAGAAAAATGATGTTCCATAATTTACTTTGGTGTTTAACTTCATTTTATTTTGTTAAACACAGACATTTAGGAGCACAGGTTCTGTCTCCATGTGGAAAAAGCTTTTTCCTGCTAACTGGAATGAACAGCAGAGGGCGCAGCCTCTGATAACATGACCCTAACTGAACTGTGGGCCTACATTAGAGGTCATGAAGAAGACCATTAACGGTCAGCAGCTTTGTGACACGGCTTGAGCCAATCACTCCGGTCACTCAGGCAGACCAGCTTCCGCCTTGTTCGCGCCCCCTCCGCGTAATTCGACCAGGTATACATCTGCGCTTAAACAACAAAGTGAAATTGGTGCCTTTATCGCGCGATAAGAATCCCGCGTTAACGCAGCACGTTAACGCCGTTAACGGCCCAGCACTAGAAAATATACATACATTTATATATATATATATACATATATATATATATATGTTGAGTCTCCTCCATGCTGAGTATATTACTGTATTACCAGAAATATTACTGGAAATTCACTGATTACACTCAAATACACAATCTGGACGACATTTAGGACACATGCATCAACACACACACAGTTATCACAACAGGAAGCAGAAAAGAGACTAAAGTGCAGCAACGTTGTGCGTCCAGACAGAGGTGTGTTTCCTGCTCTCAGGTGTGTGTGTTAAAGCTGCTTCATGACTCAGACGTGTTGCTGCGTGACATCAGAGCGGCGTCCTGCTGAGCGTCTGGACGTGTGCAGACTGCACTCCAACACAGCAGAGCGCCGCGTGTCAGGACGCATCACGCCACCGAGGAAACAAATGCCACCGCTGAGGCCGACTGTCTGTCTGTCTGTCTGTCTGTCTGTCTGCCTCTGCCTGTCTGTGTCTGTCTGTCTGTCTGCCTGTCTCTGCTCTGAATCTGTCTTCTGTCTGTCTGCTCTCAGCAGACAGTCCGCCTGAATCTGAGACCAAAGCTTCTCTCAGACTGCAGAGTCGAACGCCACAGTCCGACCCTGCAGGAGACCAGCAGCAGCTCGCAGAAAAGGTCAAACAAAAGTTAAGAATTACAAAGTACAAGTGGAAGTACACACACACACACACACACTGTTCACACACACACACTCACACACACACACTGTTCACACACACACACACACACACACACACACTGTTCACACACACACACACACTGTTCACACACACACACACACACACACACACACACACACACACACACACACACACACACACACTCTCACACACACACACACTCACTCACACACACACACACACACACACACACACACACACACACACACACACACACACACACACTCTCTCACACACACACACACACACACACACACACACACACACACAGTCCACACTACAGCTGGGCAATTACTTGCAAATCAATTGAAACCAACATTCAGAACCTTTGATCGACGTAATCTTTCCCATGTCGGTTATTTCGTCTAAAAAAAATTCTTTTAACCCTTTCCCCACTGGGGCTGCCCACTCTAACACATCTGCCGTGAGTCACACGCTCTGTCGGACTCTGTCTCACACTCTCAGGACGACTTTGACTCTATAATACAGCTGAGTTTTTGACCATCGACCGGCGTTTCCTGATCAAACAGCTGATGGTCCGACAGCAGCGCAGTGAGACAGACAAACAGAGCGCAGCTTCTCCTCACAGCACCAAAGTGTCTGAAACAGACACATCTGCAGAGGTGAAAGTGACTTCTTCAGACTCTACAGACGACTTTGTGTTAGTTTCAGCTTTAATCAGACTTTGGATGAATTATTTAGAAACACCAGGACGCATCGCTCCGTGTCTCATCCGGCCGCTCGCGCTGAGCTCTCATTATTATTACCAGGGGCAGATGTAATGTTTTGGGGGCCCGGGGCCACAAGCACATGAGCTTATTTTCAGCCTTTCTCTAACTGTGAATGTCGGCAGGCTGTCGGCAGCTATAGGAGAAGTAGGCCGACTCAAACGTTTTTAATTCCTGAGTAAAATGATTAACAGCACAGAAGTTTGACAGAAGCTGAAGTCAGAGTCCTGCAGTCAGGAGAGGTTGGACTATTATCAGCACAATGTGCTTCAATTTACTGAAGTTTGTTTCAGATGGAGCTTTTCATTTTTATATAATGATGGAAAGTTTAATAAATAATAATAAATCAAATGTTTAATTACACTCCAACACACCATGGTCACATGACACTGTCAGTGAACTATGAGGACAAAAAAAACAAACCACAAAAAAGAGCAAAAATCTAAACAACTCTTTAATCGTAATCAAGGTAAAATGTTCAGTTAATCTTGATATTGATTTTAGGTATAACTGCTCAGCCCTAGTCCACACACACACACACTCACACACACACTCACACACAGTCTGATGTCATGTAATCCAAAGTGTGCAGCTGACGGACGTCTAATGATCCACACTGAGGAGCGGGAGGATGTTTCTGCGAGCCAGAGGCGGTTTGTCACACTGGATGAGTCGTGTTGGTGAGACTGTGTGAAAACGACACCACGCACTTCACACCGAAGCCTGCGGGCAGGCGGACGGACGGACGGACGGACGGACGGACGGACGGACGGGCATGGAGCTGTGTATAAGACGCGGGCGGTGTGTCGACTTTGTGGAGGGAAACACATTCAATGTGCGAACACACATTCAGCGGCGTCACCCAGACGTGTCGATCAGACGGAGAGAAACAACCTGAACCGAGTGTTTTCAGCGTGATTTCAGCAGAGATGCTCTTCAGTTTTACAGCCTCATGGGACCCGTTACATCATGGGACAGGGTTTGGCATCATCCCTCTGTCTTCATAAAAACAGTTTAACAAAACGTCCCCTCAGGCCCAAAAGAAACCTTCCAGAGAAGATCACGAAGGCTGAAATTATGCTAAAATTTGGAGTTGTGAAAGTTATTTTGCACAACTTAAAGGCAAAGTTTATGCCTTAGTTTTATTTTTTTGTTTCTTAAAGATAATTTGATTTATTTAGTTTTGTTTTGTTTTTGCACTTTAAAGCCCAGAAGAAGATAATAGAGCACTGAAATGCATGAGAGGGGTTTCGTTTGGATGGATATGATGTCTTTGCATTTCAAAAAATGTTATTCTCATTAAAACCCAGAATGTAAAATGACTTTAAACAGGTTTATTTCTGAGGTTTAGTTTACTTTGGTAGTATTTTAGCACACACCGCACAGAGACTTTTGCAATTTTACCAATAAAAATATTGATTTTTCCAAAGGAAAAGTTAATTAGACCTTGGACTGTCTCATTTCCTCCTCTGTGTGTTACTTTTACTCTTTCACAAAGTAATTTAATGAAAATATTCCCCTGCACATATCTGATAACTCATAAATCATAAGAATAACGGGCGGATTACTCCATCACTAAAAATAATCAATAGCTGCAGCCCTCGTTCCTGCGTGATGATTCAGCTGAAGGTCCTTCTTCTAAACGGCGATCTGATGCGAATAAAAGTGTAAACTGCGGTTTGATCCACTGACGAGCAGACGGCTCACTCTGCTGGTTAGCTGCCGGCGGTGGTTCGGCGGCGGTGCTGCAGAGCGGAGCGTCCGCACAGGTTTAATTTTGGCCTGAGATCGAGTTTCTCCCAGAATCCGCGTTACTCAGCGTCAGCTGATCTGAGCTGCTGACGGCTGAAAGTGAGACGCTGCTTCCTGAACGTTTCTGCACTGACACAGAATGGATCGCGGCCACTGAGAGCTCGATGAACTCGGCATCACTCCCACCTGCCAAACGCCCGTTCACTCAACACACCGATTTATTAATAATTATAATATTAATCTCAGCAGAAAGTTCTGAAGCCGAGGGCCATTTATCCTTTTTTGTAATTACTGTAATTATCCATGTGTCAAAGTATGAATGTTGGGACAGTGTTTGTCCACTGAGAGACAAAACTGTTGGACATGATCCTTATTTTCATCATGAAAATACTTCAACAAAACAAAACAAAAGCTATAAACGATGTTTTTTAGTTCCAGTCTGTTCAAAATTCATGAAGAAAACTACTAAAGAGACACACAACAGACACAAAGAAACGTCCGAAAACCCTAGAAATCTCCTAAAATTATAGAAATGTCCTAATATCTAAGCAATATAATGAAATCCAGAAACATCCTAAAATACTAGAAACATCTTAAAATCTCATAAACGTCCCAAAATTTGAGAAACATCCTAAAATCAGAGCAATTTCCAAAACTCCTGGAAATTTACTAAAATCAAAGAAACGTCCTAACAATTGTAGAAACTTCCTACAATTATAGAAATGTCCCAAAATCCTACAAATGTCTTAAAATCTTACCAACATCCAAAAATCTTCGACATACAGACAGAAAAACTTTACCCTAATAAATTAGAGCATCTGTTGACCAAGTCTGACATCATTTGCAGCTAAAAAAAAGGTTTAAAAAATCACAGTGTGTAGCAAAATATATGTTTTTGTTTGGCTGTTTTTTTGAAAGATTTTGGGGTTTTTTGTCTTTTTTTTGTCTCCATGTGAGAGGACATTAGAGCGTGCGAGGACGAGCGAGAGGGACGGGCCGAGGTTGAGGACAATAACTAAAGCAGGAATTTTACTCAGAACACAGAAGCTGCTGCTCGACTCTACAGTTATTTTCTTTTTGTATTATATATAAAATATAACATCAGATTTTTGAAAGTTTGGATTCAGTTTTTGTATTTTCATGCTTTATAATTTAGGATTTTTCCTCTTTAATCGGAGCTCTCCTCACACCTGTTTCACGTCTTTACCGCACAAATGAAATCAACAGACTTTTGCACGGATCAATAAGTACGAAAGGACAAAGACTCACATCCGATCATCATCATGGCCACGGCGAAGATCTTCTCGCCGTCCGTGTTGGGCGCGATGTTCCCGAAGCCGATGCTGGTCAGGCTGGTCATGGTGAAGTACAGCGAGGTGATGTAGACCGAGTCCTTGCTGGGCCCGCCCTCCCAGCGGCCCGAGCCCGAGGCGTTGAACCTGTACGGCGTCCCCACCGTCTCCCCGAGCAGGAAGAGCCAGCTGTCCATCCTCACGCTGTTGGTGTCCTCGTCGATGACCTCGTAGTCCCCGATGCTGTACCAGATGCAGGCCAGCCAGTGAGCCGCCAGCCCGAACACGCACACCAGCAGCACCAGCACCGCCGCGCCGTACTCGATGTAGTGGTCCAGCTTTCGGGCCACCCGGCCCAGACGCAGCAGACGCACCACTTTGAGGGAGCTGAAGAGGCTGCTGATCCCCTGCACACAGACAGGAAGACAGGGGACATCTACTGACTTATTCACATTTCATTTTCAGCTTAAAAGCACCAACAAAAATACGCCATTACACGTCATTACATTTGAAAAAACATTTAATAATAGCGTTATTTCTATAGCACCTTTGAAAACAGACTTCTCTGACAAAGACAGCGAATCAAAACTGGAAAATAGACGGCGATACAACAACGAAAAGCCAAACAGTCCTATCAAACATGAGGGAGAAGAAACTACGGTAGAGTCTGGATAAAATTAAAACCAGAGGACAAACGATGCTAAAGATGCAGGACGCATAATTTCAATATCAAATCATACAAAGTAATAGACCAAAAACAACAACAGAGATAACAGAAGCAGTCAAACCGCAAATAAAAAAGTAAAGTTGATAAAATCATAACTTAAGGTCAAAAATTATTAAGATAAAAGAAATAATAAAGAAACACAGCAAGTCTGTAAAAATGAGAAGTGATTTAAAGGAGGTCACTGACTGCAGCCGTATGTCCTCAGACTCGTCCTTCCAAAAAACACGTCACCTTTAGATTTACGCCTCGGCCAGAAGGGCGCGACCCAAACATCTAAGGCTGCGAACTGGCACATAAGGGGTTAACGTTTCTGTCATAAAGCTCGGGGCCAGACCCAGACCAGCTTTAAAATCTCTATTTTTAGCCTTATTTTTATTAATAATGTCAGTAGTTTTTATTGTATTTATTTTTTATTTGCCGCCTGTTAAATAATATTGGCAGCACCGATGAGAAACAACAGGAGCCCTAAACTGGACCCCTGTGGTACCCCTCACTGTATCACAGCTCAGACTCTGTGCCACTGATGTAAAGACACAGTAAACAGTGAACAGTGAGGATGTCTCCATGACAACCAGATCTGTCCAGCTTTACTGGTAACATTTCATGCTCGACATCACCGGATCAGTTTTAACCTGCACGCTGTTTGTGAGCAAAGTGGGACGTTTTATTGATGCTTTTATTTTGTAAATGCTTTTATTGATTAAACAAATGCTGCTCTGAAACACACTGAACATGTTGGACCAAACAAACACACACACACACACACACGCACACGCACGCACGCGCGCACACACACACACAGAGTCCTGTTTTTTCTGTATTGTTTCTATGATTTTTAGGACATTTCTAGGATTATAGGAAGTTTCAGAGGATTCTATGATTTTAAGACATTTTTCAGAATTTAGGGACATTTATGGGTTTTTGGACATTTCTAGGATTGTAAGAATTTTCTAGGATTTTAGGACATTTCTATAACTTTGGGACATTTCTAGAATTTAAATATTTTTCTCGGATTTTACGATGTTTCTTGGATTTTAACATTTCTAGGATTTTAGGATTTTTTAGAATTTTAGGACGTTCCTACTTTTTTAGGACGTTTCTTGGGTTTTAGGACATTAGGGGCTCAGCCAGGAGGTCAGAGGACAGTCTGTTTCTGACTGAGCTCACCTGTGAGTGTTTTTAAAGAGAGGATGGATCAGGTCCATATGAACATGTATGAAACATGTATGAAACATGTATGAAACATGTATGAAACATGTATGAAACATGTATGAAGGAGCAGCTGTGCCTCCTGCAGACACACGTCCTCTCAGCGTTTGTCTCGTCCGTCACGGCAGCCTCTCATCAGCCCACTCAGCCGCCTCTCCAGCTCCTCTCATCGCCGGCACTGTTTCCTCACCGGGGAAACTCCCACAATGCACCGCCGCTCCATCAACAGCCTTCACCGCGGGCGCTGAGAGACGCCGCCGAGCGCCGACGCCATGAGCGCCGGTAGAATGAAAAGGTTGATTTCACTCTGATGGGTTGAAGCGAGGGGTTAAATCCCCGGACACCTCATCCTCCTTCACTCAACCACTTTGTTTTTCTCCTCGCTACAGAAGCCCACAGAGGACAGGATTCATTACTCCTCTGGTTGTCGTTTCCTGTGGCGATGGAGCGTCGTGCTGCTGCTCTGATAATTATTCTGTCACGACTTCTTTATCTCAAGACGATAAAAGAGGTTTGATGATCTCAGTTTGTCTGACAGAACAAAACGCTTAACAACAAAAACACAACAATTAATTTCCAGGACTTTTCCAGGACTTCACTGAAACAACCATCAACACTCGGTGGCTGTTTTTCATGACTATATTATAAACTTTTAAATAGATTTATTTAGATTTATAAAATGAATTCAGAACAGGACTAGAACTGATTTTTTAAAAATTTTTTGGGCATTTTTTAAGGAAAATTTTTTAATTAAAAATTTTGGCTTTTTTTTTTTACTTTAAAAAATTTTGGCTTTTTCTTTTTCTTTAAAGACTTTTTCATTTTCTTCTCGCTTTTCTGTTAAAGTTTTTGGCATTTTTTTCACTTTGAAAATTTTTGTCACTTTGTTTTCTTTAATTTTTTATTTTGAGATTTTCAAAGAAACTTTCCTTTAAACATTTTTAGTAATTTTTAAAGTAAAAAAAAAAGCTTTCCAAACGCAGAGCTCTCTTGCTGCGAGTCAACGACCACTGTACACGATGTTGTTTTTCATGACAGACGTGAGGCGTCTTTTTCATCTTCACTGGAGAGTTAAAGGTTTTCTAAATATCTTCTTTGAGAAAAATCACTTTGTTCGGGTGAACTGGCCCTTTAATGTGATCTGTCCGTGAGAGCAGCCCCCTCAGACCTCAGCTGCGACTCCGCGGGTGTAAATCTCTGTTTCCTGTCCGCTCCGGACGGACACATCACTGGTGTCCGTCACGTGAGCGTTTGGACTCGTATATCTGTGGGAGGTTTTCCGGTTTTTGCACGTGTCAGCAGACGAGCTCGGCGCTGACCTTCTGTGTGCAGCTCGTCACAGCTGTGAGGTCACGCCGCAGGTCGCGCCTCAGCGCCACCCGACACGGATCAACACGACCGTTTACACCGCCGCCGTTTATTTCAGGATCGCTGCTCCTCACAACTCTGTTAGTACGAACACGAGACTGCAGAGGGATCACTGAGCAGTTTCCTTTCTTTGACCCTGCCAAAGTCGAGCTTCATTTCTTTGAAAAACAATGAGCAACTCAAGAAAAATGACCCAGAAATTAGCAAAAAATGTAAAAAGTACAGAAGAATTACCTATTTTTACAAGCAGCAGGACATTTTTTGCCAATGTGCTTATTGTCTTTTGCCCATGTTTTAAAAAGACCTTTAGAAAAGAGAAAGAGGAGTGAAATCCTCGGGGATTATATGTTTATATATTTGGGAAAGGCATCTGACCTCAACACAAGTGATGACCCAAAAATTAGCAAAAAATTTGTAAAAAGTACAAAATAATAACCCAAAAATGTATCAAACAAAAAATCGAAAATAAATAAAAAGACAAATTTCCAGAAAAATAGTGCTTAAAAATGATCATGATTCTGTTAAATCATTTTAAATATGTAACTATAATCACTATAAAAACAGTTTAGTTTTAGACATTTTCCTCAGCTTTATTATTTAACTGTTGTTGTTTTCTTAATTAATGTTTTTTTTTTTTTTAGAAACAGCAGAACATTTCTTGCTAAAGTGTTTATTACCTTTTTTCCAAGTTTTCAAAAGTAATAAAATCATAAAAGTGAAGAAGTCCACTGACCTCGTCCACGTTCTCGAAGGCGTTGATGACGTCGTACGGCAGGCAGGACAGCAGGTCGATGACGAACCACGTCTTCACGTAGTTCATGCGGATGAGTTTGGGGTCGGAGATGACCTCGCCGGCCGGCCCGACGAAGGTGGTGTGGAAGTTGAGGACGATGTCCACGAGGAAGATGACGTCCACGATGCTGTCCACCACCAGCCAGGTGACGTTGTTCTGCTTGGTCTTGAAGGAGACGTTGTAGGGGACCATGATGGCGGTGTAGAAGGTGAGGATGAGGATCACCCAGTCCCACGTGGTCTTAAAGAGACAGTAGTGCAGGATGATGTGCGGCGGCGTCTTCGGCGTCTCCTGTTTGTACTGAGGCAAGATGTCTGAGCCCAGCTGGAGCACCTAAAACCAACGAAACACGGCGATTAACCTGCTGACTTCACTTCTGACATGTTGCTTTTACAGAAAACATATTTACAGACTTACATCTTTATTTTTTTTTAAATTAAATTCAATTCAATGTAAAATTTTAATTCAATTTAATCAAATTTAATTCAATTTAACTGAATTTAATAATCAGAATCGGGTTTTACTGCCAAGTACATTTACACATAAAAGTAATCTAACTTGGTGTTTCGGTGCAAAGCAGTTAGCATACATAAAAACAGTAACTTTAAACAGAATAAGACATAAGATTAAAAAAAAATATATAGAGGCAGTATAAAAATACAAAATAAAGAAACACAAAATTTAAGTGCAAAATGTGCTGTGAAGGAATTGTACAGCTGATTAATAAATTAATTTAATTAAAAACACAAAGAAAAGTAAAAAAATAAACCACATGATAAGAGCATTTCAAATAAATCGCAGCATTTTCTCTTGTTCTCGTCTCCTGTTTGAATCCTCACAGAAGAAATCGTCTTCTGTATGAAACAAGAGAATTAACTTTCATAAAGCTCTTTAAAGATGAAATATCTCGACATGACAGGAGCACAAACACAGATAACAGATGTCTTCATTAGTGCCATCAGCTTTTATCTCAGTGAAGTTAATGGAGAGATTAGTGACAGTTAATTACAGCTGAACAACTTATCAGCGACACAGCGCCCGCCGGCAGCCCGCTGCTGTTTATAAAACACACTTTTTTATTTCTTATCATGTGAAAAAACACACGAGGAAATCTGATTTCCACGGCTTACTGGCCAAAAACTCAGCAGATTATTCTAAAACAACACAAGACCAACACACTCCAAAATACTGCAGGTCAATGAGAGCCCTAAAACACAAAAACTGTCAACCACAAAGAGGAATTTCACTGCTGGACAGATCATTAATAAAACTGGAAATACTTTAAAGTTGGTGCGACATGATGAAAGAAAACAGAGAGAAAGGACTGTGGCAGAAAAACTACAACTACCAGAATGCACTGCTCTGCAACGGACCAATAAACACTCCATCTGCCAGGTGAAGAGAGACAAGTACGATCTGGTTTCTTGTGCACAAAAATAAAGTCTTCACAGATACTTCAGCTCACTTTATTTCCAATTTTCATTCGAGCCTCGATGACTTTCTGTTATTAATTAATTTTTTAACGTTTTCTTTCAGCGTGTTGTTGCTGGTGTTGTGTGGGAGGAGCCGTGATCTCACCTCCGCCAGCCGCGAGTGTTTGTGGACGTTCTCTCCTTTCTGCACCGCCGGAGCGAGCTGCTGCAGGACGCCTCGACTGCTGGTTAACGCACGAGTCAGACGGGCAAATTTACCCCAACCTGCAAACCACACACACACACACACACACACACACACACACACACACACACAAACACACACACACACACACACACACACACACAGACAGATTCACAAATAAAAGGGTTCATACAAATTTTTAACATTTCCAGGACTCTGAGGTATTCAGGTATCTGAATTTTTAGGAAAATGTGCCTTCCTGCAGGTTTGACAGCCATGTTTGCAACTTTTTTTCTTTAAAAATAATGTTGATTTTTGAAGTAACAATTTGAGCGATTATTATTTCTCTATTAATTTCAGGCCATTTTTAAAGAAAAAATTACAATTATTTTTTAGAAATTTTTTTTGGGGGGGGGGAATTTTCAAAGAAAAATATTTCTGGGATGTTCTTACAAAACTACTGGCAATTTTTAAATTAAAAAGGCTTTTCTCATTTTAAAAAAATGGCAAATTTTACAGAAAAAAATGTTAATTTATTTATAATTTTTGGCATTTTTGGATGGAAAAAAGGCAATTTCTTTTTTTTCTTTAAAAATTTCAAATTACAATTTCAAATGGCTGGATTTTGTGTATATTTTAATGCTGTTTTTTAAAGAAAACAAAACTTCAAAATCTGAATGTTTTCTTTAAAACATTGTAGCCTTTTCTTTTCGATGAGAAATTTTTGGAATTCTCTCAGTGTTTTTCTCTAAAACACAGTGAATCAGTGTGAACAGAGACAATAACGATAAGACAATAATAATAAGTGACCGAGCACAGAGCGACTGCAGAGCGAGCGTCTGCAGAGCAACTGCTGAGCGACTGACCGCAGAGCGACTGACCACAGAGCGAGCACAGAGTGAGCAACTGCAGAGCAAGTGACTGCAGAGCGAGTGACTGCAGAGCGAGTGCAGAGCAAGCACAGAGCAACTGAAGAGCGACTGCAGAGCACTGCAGTTAGCATTGTTGTTAGTCCCGCCCACCTTTTGAAGAGTCATCCTCGATTGGCTGCTTGAAGGCGGTGATGTCACTAAAGGTGCAGAGAAACAGGACCACCTTGTCCTGCTCGTTCCGAATCGGAGCGATCTTCACGAAAAACCACACTGGCATCCCTGCAGCGCGCGCACACACGCATGCACGCACGCGCACACACACACGCGCACACACACACACACACACACACACACACACACACACACACACACACACCGGGACAACACGAGTTATTTGCATTTACATACAAATATATCTGCAGTAAAAGAGTGAAGCGCTGACTCGTGAAGCTCCGTTTCTCGGTTTCTCCGTCACTGAGAGGACACCAGCTGTCAGCACGCTGCGTCCCACTTTAGGACATGAACTGGGTCTGCAGGTGTCCAGGTCCTTGAGTTTCTGGGTTTTGGGGGATTCGGGTCGGGCGGAGTACGTGACATCTGCAGCACTGTGAAAAAAAACTGCAGTACTCACGGTTTTTCTTGTACATCAGGATCTCAAAGGAGTTCATCTCGTAGTTCTCGAAGGTCTGTCGAACCTTCTCCGTCATCTCCTTGTCGGTCAGCTCTCCGTACATGAAGCTGCGGGAGGAAACACAGTGCTGATCAAGCCGCCACGTAACCGTGGCGACATCAGAGCGCGTGGAGGCGAGCGTCCGTACCTGCACGTGCTGCTCTTCTGCATCACCTCGGCTCGATGGTAACCAGCCAGTTTGCAGAAGCCGTCGTTGCTGTAGACGATGGGCCAGTCCACGATCTGAGCGTTCCCCAGCACGAAGTTGGTGTCTGAGCACAGAGAGCAGAGAGGCGGCTCATTCGTTCATTCATCGTTCGTTCGTTCAAACCTTTATTTAGGAGTCAGGAAGTCAACTGAGGGAGTCATTTTCAATGATGCAGAGCGTAAACAAAGACATTAAAAACAATCAACAAGCAAACAAATAACAATAAGAATAGAAATTCATTCAAAACAACAAACAATAACAGCAATGTAAACAACAAAGAATAAAATAAAATCACACGATAACAAACATGTTATGCTGTAAAAGTACAAATAAAAATATTTACGGTTAGAAATGTAACGATTCACTCAACTCACGATTCAATACGATTCACGATACAATTCATGATACGATTATTATTATTGTCATTATCATCATTGTCATTATTATTATTATGAATTAAAGCATTATTCTGAAAATAATTTCTGAGTGTTAATAGTGAAATATTGATTCTTTCTAACATGTAACCATCTTTAAACGGACCAATCAGAAAACTCCGGGCCCTGGCCCCCGTGAGGAGCTGCTGCTGCTCATTGAGGCGTCCCCTGACCTTCCCTCTAGCGCCCCCGTCAGGACAAACGTCTCCTCCGTGTGCTATAATGAGCGCGGGCGCCTCTCGGGGCTGCCGGCGGCTCCACAGAGTTTAAGCTCCACTTCCTCCGTTGTCATTTCATTAATTGGGCTGAATTGTGCTGAGCGGCGAGATGTCGTGTTAATTGATTGTTGAGTCGTATTTTATCATCGCGGCGAATTAAACGGCAGCCTGACGGAGGCGGATCTGACACCCATCAGCTGCTGCTCAGCCGGCTGCAGCGCCGCGACAGGAAACACACGTCTGACAGAGATAAATGTGTCTGTTAACACAGAGGTGTGTGTGTGTGTGTGTGTGTGTGTGTGTGTGTGTGTGTGTGTGTGTGTGTGTTAGTACTGAGATGACACATGCACATGCATCGTGCACGGAAAATTTAAACAGTGCACACAGTTCTCAGCTCTACTATATCCGCATGTTAACCCTTTGAAACCTGAGGAAATACAACATGGGAAGAAAGCAACACATGCCTTCTTTTAAATGTATTTATCTATTTTTTTTGTGAGTGATGCTCTTAGTTTAATTTAGGGTTCCTGCATCTTTAGGCAAGTTAGATTTAAGACATTTTTTAAGGCTCTGAATTTAATTTAAGAATAAATATAAAATAACCCAAACTAGAACGGGTTAGTGCCGTCTTCAAGGTCTGAATGCAGCAAAAACAAATAAGAGAAAATGTGAGAACTATTTGAAGTCCTCGACCATCTGACCTGCCTGAGCGGAAAAAACTAACACCTACTAAAATAAAATTAAAAATCGTGGCAACAGTTTGTATCAATTTTGTTGATTTAAATCAACATGTTTTTTTTTTTTATTAAAATGAAAATAAATCCATATAATTGCATCTTTTCACTAACTCTAAGTACCAGTTCATTATACTGGTAACAGAATAACTCAAACATAATTATATTGAGTATATACATTATATTTATTTTTACTAAATTTGACTGTAAATATGAATGTAAACCCTGGCTAAATATATATATAAAGCAGAATGCAGTGTAGACGAGGCAAAAAGCCAAAATATAACGCCAGAAAAAAATCAGGTCCATATGCCAGTTTAAATTATGAAAATATAACAAAATTATCAAAATAGTTTTTTCAATATGCAGATTTTGGTTAATTACTTATAAAAATGGAGGTAAACATGTGCTACTGCAGGCTTTATATTAGAATATATAATATATATATATAATTGTGGTTTTAATAAGACACACATGGGATAATTTATTCCCAGTATTAAGTATTAAGCTAAAAATTCAAGGTATTAAGCTAAAAATTCAAGGTAAATATACATGAAAATATTTTAAAATGATCAAAATATTTTGTTAAGTATGTATATTTTGGTTAAAAACTTCCAAAAATGAAGGTAAACACATAGCGCAGGCTTTATATGAACATATTAAATATAGAAAATGTGAAATTAAATGTTATAATAAGACACACATCAGTTGATTCTATATGAAGAAGGTAAAAATGTGTGAGTTTAGAGTATGAAAATATATTAAAATTATCAAAATATTCTGTTATTTATGTATACTGTGTTTAATAACTTAGTAATAAGTAATATATTCTTAAAAATGTAAGCTAGATATACTAGTTTAGAATACTGAAATATATTAAAATGATCAAATATTTTGTTAAATAAATATGTATATTTGGGTTGATAACTTCTAAAAATGAAGGTAAACACATAGCACAGGCTTTATATGAACATGTTCAACGTAGAAAACATGATATTAAATGTAGATTTAAATAAGACACTGGATGGTTAATTTTTAATAAAGGTAAACAGTAAACAGCTGAGATAAACACAAACACCTGAGCTAAAGCTAACTGATGCTAGCCTCTGAAGGTAAGGACCGCGGCACGTGCGGGTTTAGTGGGATAAAGCAGCCTATCACAGAGCAGCTGTCTGATGATGAAACCACCGAAAAAAGGCACGAGACAACAGACACCGTTAAGCCAAGGTGAGCGAACCGGACCGAACCGGATCCTACCGTTGGACCGGCGGACGATGTTCTCCAGGAAGGTGTTCTGAGGGGCCACGAGACCCCGCCGTCCTCCCGCCATCCTGCCGTCCTCCTGCAGCGCGAGGCAGAGCCGCTTCCCGCCGCTCACATATCTGATGCTGCACGAGCCTCGCGCGCCGAGGAGTAGCAGCCTCGCTCTGCCTCACGCGCTCTCTCTCTCTCTCTCAGCGGGCTCCTCATTGGCAGATGGTTTCAGCACGCGCTCACAGAGGAGACACCGCGAGACCGTCTGAGGGCCAGAGACAGAGACAGACAGGTAGAGACAGAGACAGAGGGACAGAGAGAGACAGACAAGTAGAGACAGAGACAGACAGGTGGAGACAGAGACAGACAGGTAGAGACAGAGACAGAGGGACAGAGAGAGACAGACAAGTAGAGACAGAGACAGACAGGTGGAGACAGAGACAGACAGGTAGAGACAGAGGGACAGAGAGAGACAGACAGGTGGAGACAGAGAGGGAGAGACAGAGACAGACAAAGTGACAGGGAGGGACAGAGAGAGCGACAGATAGGAGAGGACAGACAGGTAGAAACAGATACAGGTACAGACAGAGACAGACAGATAGAGACAGAGAGGAGAGGACAGACAGAGTTAGACAGGTAGAGACAGAGACAGACAGGTGGTGACAGAGACAGAGAGGAGAGGACAGACAGAGACAGACGGGTGGAGACAGGGACAGACGCATCATTTCAGGACATTTTGCGCCTCAAAAAAAATAAGACAAACATCAGAAAAAGTCTTAAAATGTAAAGTTGTCTCGAAAACGAACGTGTCATCGGTTATTAAACGTGTTTATGCTGCATCACTGATACGCCGATTATCAGCTCTGATTATTTTACTGTCTGAGGCTGCAACAAACCAAAGACCCAGCTGTCTTTTTATGGCTTTGACGCTGAGTTCATTAATTCACAATTTTTAATGACAGAAAAATATAATAATAATAATAATAATAATAATAATAATAATGATAATAATAATAATAATAATAATAATAATAATAATAATGATAATAATATAATAATAATAATAATAATAATAATAATAATTTTATTTATGAAGCGCTTTCCATCAGGTAATTTAAAACAGATGTTCAGACAATTAACACACAGACTAAACAACTGAGACACACAATAAACTATTTAAAAATAAAGATCATTATTGACTGTTGTTCATGACATATATTTAATTCCATTAAATATCTGATGAAAGAATTTATCAGTTTGATTTTTCACCATTTCTGACAAAAATGGTAAATATTTAGAATAAATACAGAGGTGAAAAAATGGTAAAAAAAAAAAAAAAAAAACATTCGTTTGTCAAACAAACTCACGAAGGGCATCTTAACTGAGGCCTTTTTTTATCGTATGTTTAAATTATGTTCAGAATTATTATAAATTGTAAACACATAAAGTTTTGTTGCTTTTGTTTCTCATTTTCCTTTAAACAAAAAAAGTGTAATTTCCTTGTACTTTAATTTCTTTGGTCACTCATAACATTTTTTTTACAAATGAATGATTAAATAATTGAAATAGCAGATTTAGAAAATTATTTTTCAGAAAGCTAGTAATGTCTAGGGAAAAAAGAAAAACATGGGGAACATTATTTATAATTGTCATGATTTCATGTTTACATTTTTTTTACAAGATTATTTGATTTTAAGCATGATTTTTTTTCAATTATTACAGTTTTAAACTTTTTTTTTTTAGTCTTTCTTTCTTTAGGTTTTTCTTTTAAAATATTTTTTTTATGAATTTCTTTGCTAATCTGGATGTAATTTCTTCTTTGGTTGCTCACTGCCTTTTTTAAGAAATCAAAAGAAATCATCAGATTTAGAAAATTCAATAAACGGGAAAATGTTGAGGGGAAAAAAAGAGTGAGGACAATTATTTATAATGATCATAAATATGCATTTACAATTATGTTACATGGTCATTACATATTTTTTATAGTTATAATTTTTATCGGACACACTTTAGGTAATTTTTTGGGACTTTTTATGAATTTCTTTTTTAATTTGCGGGAAATTTCTTCTGTGCTAATTGCCTTTTTTATTTATTTATTTTTAAATGAAGCCCATGTTCAGAGGGTTCAGTGACTGAAACTGGGGGACAGCATGAGTGTCTGTCCCCTGTCAGGTTGGACAGCGTGAGTGTCTGTCCCCTGTCAGGTTGGACAGCGTGAGTGTCTGTCCCCCTCTGTCCCTCTGTGCGGTGTCTCCCTCTGCTGGTCGCGCAGACTCAGTGCAGAAACACAAACTGATAAACAACAGCAGAAAACAAAAACAGCGCGCTGAATTACCGCTAAAATTCATCTTTTTCACTTCAAATGATGAAATAAAATCTTTATATTTGATCTGAGAATAACCTGAGACATTTATTAATCATTAATGATGGTGTTTTACGTTTTTATTTGTGTGTTTTATTCATAATTTCATTATATTTTTAGACTTTATTTTACTTTATCTATGTCACTGTACGTTTTTTAAGTTAAATTTAAGTTTTTATTTCATGTTACTTTATTTATTTTTATTTCAGTTGATCAGTTTGTGTGGGCGGAAGGATCTGCTGCAGCAGCTCGAGTCGCGCAGCCGCCCGACGGTGCGTAAAAAACCTTCCGCCGCGGAGGTTAGACCCCGCTCAGCCAGCGCATTAAGCGGAAAAAAAACGTCCGTCGCGTGAATCTCCGTGTATAATAAAATAATTGCGGGTACAGCGGAGGCTCCGCAGCCGTGCGTGTGCGGTGTTTGAGCCCGCGGTGCGTGTTTGCGGCCGCGCAGAGGCGCGCACAGCGACACGTCCGGAGCGGCGGGCAGAGCGCGAACAGCAGCAGAGAGAAACCCTCCGGCTCCGGCTGACATTTTCTGCCCGCTCACCGCCGCCGAAACTCGGTCAATCCGCGCGCTGAGATGCCGGGGATGATGGACAAAGGCTCCGAGTATCTGGGGAAGGGCCGCTCCAACGGCACCAAGAGTCCGTCCAACGCGTCCAACGGACATTTCTCCGACGAGAGCGGCAGCGACGACGAGCACGGTCAGTATAGCCTCGAACAGCCTCCCGCCGCTCCGTGTGTGCGCGTGCAAAAATAAAAACAAACGTGTTCCATATTTGACCCAAACTGCGTGAAAAACACTGCGCATGTTTTCCAGATGTGGGGATGCGGGTCGGAGCGGATTATCAGGCCAACATCCCCGAGTTCGAGCCCGGTGAGTTTTTCCTGGTTTGGACCCCGAGAGACGGACGGTGGTAGCCTCGGTACACACACTGTTACACACACACACACACGCACACTATACACACACACACACTGTTACACACACACGCACACTGTTATACACACACGCACACTGTTATACACACACACACACACACACACACACACTGTCCACACACACACACACACGCACACTGTAACACACACACACACTGTTACACACACACGCACACTGTTATACACACACACACACACACACACACACACACTGTAACACACACACACACGCACACTGTTACACACACACACACACACACACACTGTTACACACACACACGCACACTGTAACACACACACACACACTGTTACACACACACACTAACACACACACACACTGTAACACACACGCACACTGTTACACACACACGCACACTGTAACACACACACACTGTTACACACACGCACACACACTGTAACACAGTTACACACACACACACGCACACTGTTACACACACACGCACACTGTAACACTGTTACACACACACACACGCACACTGTAACACACACGCACACTGTAACACACTGTTACACACACACACACAGACACTGTTGCACACTGTTACACACACGCACACTGTAACACACTGCTACACACGCACACTGTTACACACACACACTGTTACACACACGCACACACACACGCACACTGTAACACACACGCACACTGTTACACACACGCACACTGTTACACACACGCACACTGTAACACACTGTTACACACGCACACTGTTACACACACACACACACAGACACTGTTGCACACTGTTACACACACGCACACTGTAACACACTGTTACACACGCACACTGTTACACACACACACTGTTACACACACGCACACACACACGCACACTGTAACACAGTTACACACACACACGCACACTGTAACACACACACACTGAATAACACACACACACTGTAACACACAGACGCACACTGTAACACACACACACTGTAACACACACACACACACACACACACACACACTGTAACACACACACACACACACAGTTACACATAAACACACACGCACACTGTAACACACACACTGTAACACGCGGTGTAACACACACACACTGTCACACACACACTAACATACACACACTTTAACACAGCAGTTTATTAATCAAAGGTAATAAACTGTTAATAACTACAGACGGAAACATGTAACCGAGGCTACCTCACCTCCTTTTTTATTTTTATTATTAGTATTATTAGCATTACTATTTTATTTATTATTAATAATATTATTATTATATTAAGTTTTTATTTTAATTATTTAAAACTATCTTATAAATATTTTAATTATCCTTTAAAATACATTTAAAAAGAAATGACTAATAAATCAACCCTGTTCCCTGTATTGACTATTATTATTATTATTATTACATTTATTTTTTATTTTAATTATCTAAACTACCTTATAAAATATTATATAACAATAACATTATTATCATTTAAAGTACGTTTAAAAATAAATGACTAGTAAATCTACCTTGTTCCTTGTACCTTGAATTATGAATATTGTTGTTTATTTATGTAATTATTTATTTTGATAAAACTGTGGCACATATCAATCAAGAGTATCACAAAAATACATCAAACAAAAGTATAGAGCATACTGTAACAAGTAGGCCGACATAAGATATACACATTTTAATATACAAGAACGCTAAAGCAAAACAATAAGTTTGATTTTAAAAATTCAGATTAAATTGAATTGTTAGGGAGCCTCACTGAATACTTTTTTATAATGACAACAATTTACAATAGCCAATCAAATATATACCACATCATATAACAAACATATACAAATATACAAACTATAATGTACGAGATAGCTCAAACAAAACAATAAATTTGATTTTTTTTTCAAATACTCATTAATTTCCAGAATTTTAACCCTTCAATGCCAAGTTTTTGTTATGATGCCGCCATGTTTTTGGATGAATTATTTTCAATATACTTCCTGCAGAGCAGATCATTTTTGGATGATCACATCCTGCGATATGTCAGTGAGAAGGTTTAAATAGCATCACATTAAATATTATGTGTGACAGTCTCTGAGGGCTGCGGGCAATAACAACATAATGAATTAGTAATAACTGTTTTTAAAAAGCAAGTGACCAGGATGCAATATTTATTTTACCTGAAATATCGACTTCCAATTTGTCTTTTAAAGTGATTCTTTCATATTCATTATTTATTTTTTCAGAAGTTTTAGTGAGTTTTTGCACAGAGAAAATAATAAATCAGATATTAAAGTCAGTTTGGTAAAACATCATCGTCCTTTTTTTACTCTTATTAAGTCTGAATACTGAAAAAAAGATTTTAAAATGTTTTTACAGATATTTTCACATTTTTAAAATGGATCAAATTGACCCACGGCATAAAGAGGGTTAAAATTTGGGAAAAGTGACCAAACGTCTCGTCAAACTCACAGCATGATAACGAAACTGATATGTTTCATGAAACAGCATGAAACTGATAGCATGATAAAGAGAAACCATCAAAAAAAGAGAGTTTATCAATGAAGATTTGATCAAATGTTCTCTACAGTCCAAAACCTGTTTCTGTCGTTATTTCAGGTTTGATTTCACACTGAAGCACTTCAGCTGCCGTTGTTTCATCGCTCATATGAGAACCATTTTGTTTGTTTGTTTGTTTTCCGGTAACCACGGCTGGGAGGGGCACGTGGGCTTTCATTGTATTTTGTTACCATGACAACAAAGGTTTCTTACCCTATCTTCTACAGTGGGCCTGAAAATAATGAATACTACATTTCCCATAATGCAGCTCTGCAGCCACCTTTCATCAGATTGTTTATTAGACTTTCTTCAAGAGCCACAATATTTATTTATTTATTTATTTTTAACAGTTTTTAATGGCGTTTTTAACGGGAGCTGTTTGTGTTTAAGTCTTTAAAGTGTGTGTGTGTGTGTGTGTGTGTGTGTGTGTGTTCAGGCTCCACTAAGTACACGGACAAAGACAGCGGCGGGATGCTCGTCTGGTCTCCGTATCACAACATCGTCGACTCCAAACGTGAGTCACCTTCGTGCATGCGGCTGCAGTCCTCTTTCAGGTCCTCAGAACACACTGACCTGACGCTGTGTGTGTGTGTGTGTGTGTGTGTGTGTGTGTGTGTGTGTGTGTGTGTGTGTGTGTGTGTGTGTGTCTCCGCAGTGGACGAGTACATCGCTTTAGCCAAAGAGAAACACGGATACAACGTGGAGCAGGTGAGTCGGACTCTTTCTGTCTCTGCGTCTCGTCGTCTTTTTGCTAAAATCTAAAAACATCCGGAGCAGATGCGTGAACTCGGCCCGTCACGAGATCAGATTTTATTGGACGATATTTTTTCCCAGAAAATATTGCGATAAACGATACTGTTGTCAGCGTCGTTGTGCGCCCAATTTTATTTTAATTTTAATTCTCGAGAAAATTCAAACTTGGAAAGATGCATCATTAACGGGGGTTTGGGAGTCAGAAAAAGGTGTCATTTAAAACAGATTCAGTCTGTATTAGTTACACTGAGGGTGTAGAAAAACTCGAGTACATTTTTAAATATCGTACGATAAGTCGATATAGTGATTATCGCGACAGAAAAATGTAAACAACGTGAACGCACTAAAACTTGGCGGGAAATGTCCCAAAAAATTACAAGTCACAGATTTGGAAAATGTTTTACAGAAAAGCTAGAGTAAATTTAGAATTATCACAAACATTTTTTAAATTATTTTTTAAAAATGTTTTAATTTTTAGACAGTTTTTTTAGGTCATTTCCTTTTTGTCTTTTTTTCAAATATTCATGTAATCTTTACATTTTTCTCTAATTTCTTGCTTTTTTGGGGTCATTTCTTCTAAAGTTGCTCGTCTTTGAATCAAGCCGATTTTCGCAGCTTTCAAAGGGTTCAAAATTGTCCCCAAAAGTATCGCATTTATTCTAAGAGCCATTTGAAATCATCAATCATCATTTTTAAAGATTTATTCATATTTGCTGCTGAAAAGTAAAACTCACCATGAAATGATGTTTGCGGAGCTGTCCGTCTCCTCGCTGTCTCCTTCTGTTTCTCGCCGACTGAAAAGCGGAAAAAAAGAGGAGATTTTACTGTTTTATGTCGTTTATAATTCACGTATTTAAAGTAGAAAAACGATGTTTGTCTCTGACGGTGACTCACCAAGAGATTCATCATATCAGAGATTCAGACTTCAAATGCTCATTACTTTGAGAACCGATTAATCGGTCGATTACTTTTTCAATTAATTGTCACGTAAAAAAAACGGCGAGCCACCGTTTCTCTCGATGTGCTGCAGCTGACACACAAACGGAGAGGAATAATCACGCGACACAACGAATCAGAAATTTATCTCGTTACCAGCTCGTTTAATAATCCATTATAATCGATTCGTTGTTGCAGCCCAACTTATTTTGTGTGTCTGTGTGTGTGTGTCTGTGTGTCTGTGTGTGTGTGTGTGTGTGTGTCTCTGTGTGTGTGTGTGTGTGTCTGTGTGTGTGTGTGTGTGTGTGTGTCTGTGTGTGTGTGTGTGTGTGTGTGTCTCTGTGTGTGTGTGTGTCTCTGTGTGTGTGTGTGTGCAGGCTCTGGGGATGCTCTTCTGGCACAAACACAACATCGAGAAGTCTCTGGCCGACCTGCCGAACTTCACGCCGTTCCCGGACGAGTGGACGGTGGAGGTGTGTCTCTGTGTGTGTGTGTGTGTGTGTGTGTGTGTGTCTCTGTGTGTGTGTGTGTGTGTGTGTGTGTGTGTGTGTGTGTCTCTGTGTGTGTGTGTGTGTGTGTGTCTGTGTGTGTGTGTGTGTGTGTCTGTGTGTGTGTGTGTGTGTGTCTCTGTGTGTGTGTGTGTGTGTGTGTGTGTGTGTGTGTCTCTGTGTGTGTGTGTGTGTGTCTGTGTGTGTCTGTGTGTGTGTGTGTGTGTGTGTGTGTGTGTGTCTGTGTGTGTCTGTGTGTGTGTGTGTGTGTGTGTGTCTCTGTGTGTGTGTGTGTGTGTCTGTGTGTGTGTGTGTGTGTCTGTGTGTGTGTGTGTGTGTGTCTCTGTGTGTGTGTGTGTGTGTGTGTGTGTCTGTGTGTGTGTGTGTGTGTGTGTGTGTCTCTGTGTGTGTGTGTGTGTGTGTGTGTGTCTCTGTGTGTGGTGTGTGTGTGTGTGTGTGTGTGTGTGTGTGTCTCTGTGTGTGTGTGTGTGTGTGTGTGTGTGTGTGTGTGTGTGTGTGTCTCTGTGTGTGGTGTGTGTGTGTGTGTGTGTGTCTCTGTGTGTCTCTGTGTGTGTGTGTGTCTCTGTGTGTGTGTGTGTCTGTGTGTCTCTGTGTGTGTGTGTGTGTGTGTGTGTGTGTGTGTGTGTGTGTGTGTGTGTGTCTCTGTGTGTGTGTGTGTGTGTGTGTGTGTGTGTGTGTGTGTGTGTGTGTGTGTGTGTGTGTCTGTGTGTGTGTGTGTGTGTGTGTGTGTGTGTGTGTGTGTGTCTGTGTGTGTGTGTGTGTGTGTGTGTTGTGTGTGTGTGTGCAGGCTCTGGGGATGCTCTTCTGGCACAAACACAACATCGAGAAGTCTCTGGCCGACCTGCCGAACTTCACGCCGTTCCCGGACGAGTGGACGGTGGAGGACAAAGTTCTGTTCGAACAGGCGTTCAGCTTTCACGGAAAGAGCTTCCACCGCATCCAGCAGATGGTACAAATACACAACATGCAGTACTATTACTGCAATACACTGCAGAGACACTAATATTTACTAAAACACAGTACCATTACTGCGTCACACTGCAGAGATAAGTATATTTACTGTCTTACAAACACACACTGAGACCAACATGCAGTACCATTACTGCGATACACTGCAGAGAAGAGCATATACATTTACTGCAGTTCTCTGCTCTTGTTGAATTGTGTCCTCTTCGTGTGTCCTTCAGTTACCGGACAAGTCCATCTCCAGTCTGGTGAAGTACTACTACTCGTGGAAGAAGACTCGCTCCAGAACCAGTCTGATGGACCGACAGGCTCGAAAACTGGCCAACCGGAGTAACCAGGACGACAGGTAGGACCGGCGGGACACAGCGTCTCCGTCCCAAAATGTCCATTTCCAAAGAAAGAAATCGATAACGGTCCAACGCCAGCCGCGACTCGTGCACGAGCGTCTGACGTCTCTGCAGCGCTCACACGTTCATCAGTCCAGACTTTATTGTGAATAAATGATTTAAAAAATTTGAAAAAACTTTCGATTTTAGGTCAGAGATTCATCGTGAGCAGCAGCGTCCCGTAACTTCACCGCTTTATTCTCACAGAATATCTGAGGTTTTTTAAATTTACGACTTTGATGCCAGAACACGCGGACGCCACGCCGCACGCGTCAGAACCGCTGAGGTTATTATTATTATATTTATTTATTTATGCATTTATTGATTCTTTTTACACATAAATACTCTACATGAAGTACATACTCCAGGTAGTTTGTACTAGTATGTCCATGTGCCGTCTGTCTCCGTGTACTGCATCAGTGTTACTGCACTTTCAGGATCTTGGGAGTAATTTTGAACGTTTTTGAGGTTTTAGATTATATTTAAGTAGCAGGATGAAATTCATTTTTGTAAACTTGTCATTTGTTTCCTGTCTGGGTCTGTTTAGCAGCTCATCAGAGCATTTCACACTTTTTAATCTGACGTTATATTTTTATCGACTCTGAAGACGCGATTCTGTCACATGACAGTGAATTCATGGTTTTTTTAAGCTGAAATATAAAATTCTGTTTCTTTGTTTAACAAAAACTCGTTTTTGGAGTCAGACCTGAACTGTTTGTTGAACATCACGCTGTCATCGTTGTTGAAGTTTTTGACTTCCTGCTGTTGTTGCCGTAGCGATGAGGAGATGGAGGAGGCCAATCCCATCGAAGCCAACGACAGCGACTACGACCCCAACAAGGAAACCAAGAAAGAGGTACGAGCAGCTGATTTTACGTCCATTTTAATCATTATTATTATTATTTTCTATCAGCTGTTTAATCGATAAAATATCAGGTTCAGGTCAATGATATTGTGTTTCCGTGGCGATATCTCCAAGCTGCTTTTAAAAATTTTTTTTAAAGTTGTTTCTGTCTATTTTTATTTAACCTTTATTGTGCATTTATTCAAATTGAATCTGTCTGTCAGCACAGACGCTGGGTGTAAATTAAAGTTACACTTTTTAATTCCTCTTTTTTTTTTTTACTTTTTTGGTTTATTTTCAGCTGATTTTCTTGTAATTTTTTTCTAATTTGTTGCGAATTTTTGGTTCATTTCTTGTATCGCCGTCTTCTTCGCATGTTTAACGCTGTGACGTCAGTGAGGAGCGACATTTTTACATTTATCGACACAAAATGTGAAAAATAAACTTTAAACTTTTTCACGTTAATCTGAACGTGGAGCCTCCAACAGTCGATCAGACGAGTCAAAAATGTTCTGAATTTGTGGATAAACGACTCACGTGTGTTTGCGGCGTGCAGAACCAGGTGGAGCCGGTGGCGCCAGGCTCGAAGGTGGCTCTGGGTCGGCGGGAGCACCAGACGCTGCAGCACCGACACCACCAGCGCTCCCGCTGCCGCCCCCCCAAAGGCATGTACCTGACGCAGGAGGACGTGGTGGCCGTGTCCTGCAGCGCCTCCGCCGCCAACACCCTCCTCCGCCAGCTGGACATGGAGCTGGTGTCCCTCAAGAGACAGGTAGGAGACGCCGCACGCCTGAGACTCTCCGACGGGACCGAGTCCGAGTCCGAGGGCGATCTGAGAAAACTGACGCAGAACGAGAAAAGATTTCAATATTTTAACCCTTTTGGATCGACTTCACTTCTCTTGTGCTGCGTTCAGACTCCTTTCACAAATATTTAACCCCTAAAAGACTGAGCCAACCGGTGAGATTCTTTTATTTTTATTTTATTTTATCTTCAAACATCAGGAAAAAAGACAATAAGCAACTTGGTAAGAAAAATTGTGAAAAAATAATTAATGTAGACAATCATTTTTAAAAAGCTAAAGAAGCATTTCTAAAACTAAAACATATTTATAATTATTAAAATTAATCAAAATTACAAGTATTTAAGAGAATTATTACCATTTTTTGGTCATTTCCTCTTTTTTTCACATTATTTCTTTATTTATTTTCACGTTTCCACATTTTGTTTGTTTGTTTTTGTCGGCTTTCTCTGTTTATTTATTTTTTTGTGTTTCTTCTTTTCGTTCTCTTTTTTTTAAAACTGATTTTCAGTTAATTTTTTGGCACTTTCTTCTCATCTCTTGTTGATTTTGGGTCATGTTGCTCTTTGCCTTCTCTCCGTGTTTTTAAATGAAGCTGGTTGGCTCAGGTTTCAAAGGGTTAAGTCCTGCTAACTGTCACAGCACCTTTGTTCTGAGCGCTGAATCACGCTGTACGTTTACGAAATATTCAAGAAAACAATAAATTAGCTAACGTTAGCGTGTAGCCGTTAGCACGCTAACGTTAGCGTGTAGCCGTTAGCACGCTAACGTTAGCATTAACCGTTAGCACGCTAACGTTAGCATTAGCCGTCAGGTGTGTGGACAGGTGTGTTTGTGTCGGCTGTGACTCACCTGACGGTCATAGATCCTCTCAGCAGCTGTTTACCTGCAGCTGTGGGAGCTCAGGTGAAGGACCCCAGGTGAAGGACCCCAGGTGTGTCCCCGAGGCGTCCTGAGTGGTGCCTGTCCCTGCGGCTGCAGCGCCCCCTGCTGCTCACACCTGCAGCCGTCAGACACATTAAAGGGACACCACAGTTAATACTGACATCATTTATTTATGTATGGCACGGCGTATTAACGAACATCAGTTTAAAATACAAACAGAGTATAATATAAATATAATTAAAATATGCCGGCGTTAGCAGGACGGCTGGTTTACAGCCGCAGTCCCTCAGCAGGTAACAGACAAAAGAAATAAGGACCAAAAAAGATGAGGAAAGGAAAACAATATAGTGTAGAAACAGCAGTGAAATATTATCAGTATTTAATAAACATCTGAAAAAGTCTTTATTCATTCTTTTTTCCTTTTTTTAGCACTGATTATTTGTAAAACATTTCACAAACTTTTGGTCATTTGTATTATTATCAGTGTCACAGTTTAGTCTTTCAATTCTGATCAGTTCTATCTATCACACACACTCGTACCACGCTGCGCTTTTCAGAACCAGACTATAAAAATATCATTCAGTAATATGATTTTCTACTTTCATTGAGTTTATTTTTTTTAACCAACATCAGTCCTAATCATAAATATCAAATATTTATTAATATTTAGTTTTTGTCAGGATTCCACTGTGTTTTTAGACGGGAAAAAGTTGAATAATTTTCAATATACTACATGCTAAGTGGATTTTTTTAATTCTCACAGCCTGAGAAATGTCAGTGATTTACTGCTTCATTTATCTGACGGCTTTACTGACTTTATCAATCAAGATTTTTGCATAAACCTTTTTTCAAATATTTTATATAAACTACTATTTTTGTTGTTGTTTGTTGTTTTTTATTTTTTTTGCATTAATTTTCAGAATTGTCAGGTTTTTGCCATAATGCCACTATATTTTTGGATAAAGAAAAAAAAAAAAAAAGATTTATTTTTAATTGACTTCATGCAAAGCCTATTTTGTTTGTTTTTTGCCTCAATTTCTTGGAAAGATGGAAAAATGATCCAGAAATTACCAAAACAATAGTAAACAGTTATAAGAAGATTACCTAAAAAATAGCAATAAAATAAATAATGGGGGGCTTTAAATTTTTAATAATTTTGAAAAATAGCTTTAAATATTTATATGATAATCATAATATTTTGTTCTCTAGACATTTTTCCATAGCTTTAAAAATCTTGTTTTTTCTAAATCTGCTGCTTTCTTACAGTTTGCAGACATTAATCTTTGCCTTTTCCCCTCGTTTTTAAAGAAATAAAATCAAATGATTAGAGTTCAAAGGGTTAAATAGCTTAATTTAATTTTCTTTTCACTTTTTACGGATTTCTCGCTAATTTTGGGGCCATTTCCTGTGTGTGAGAGTCGCTGTTTGTCGGAGCTCAGCGGAGCGTTTGCGTCATTTTTCAGGTGCAGAACGCCAAACAGATGAACAGCGGCCTGAAGCACATGTTGGAGTCCGGGATCGAAGAGTTCAGACTGGCTGAGGTACTGAAACACCAGCACATGAAACACAAAGCAACTACGACCTAAAATCATCGATCACACGATCCTTCAATATGAACTCAACGTTACAGGATCGTAGGAGAGTTTATGGTCGTATGACTTCACTTATTAAACTGTGGAGCCCATAAAGAGGACGCTGCTAAAGCTGAAAGTTTTCCAGAAAAGACAGAAAAACTGTCAACATTTGTTATTTAAAAATCACCAAATAAAACAAAGAAATCCGTAAAGTGAAAAGAAAAGAAATCTTATTTTAAAAATCGCTGAAAAAAATTAAAAAAAAAGAAAAAAAAAAAAAAAAAAACTCGCCGTTTTTGTGTTTGAAAAAGAAATCACCAAATTTTTTCTTCAAAAATTGCCAAAAAAAATTTTAAAAATCACTTATATTTTTTAAAGACAAAACAGATTGCCAAAATTTGTTTTTTAAAAATCACCCACAAAAATTTAGAGGAAAAAAAAGCCAACTTTTTTTTCTTAAAAAAAAAAAAAATTAAGTATAATAAAATAAAGTTTCTAAATTTTCTGTTAAAAAAATATTCATTCATTTTTTTAATAGAAAAAAAATGCTGAAAAAATTTTAAAGAAAAATTAATAGCTAAAATTTGTTCTTAAAAATAATTTTAAAAATAATAGAAAATAAATAAACAAATGTATTTCTTTTAAAAAAATCGCCAAAACTTTTTGAAGTTAAAAAAAAAAAGTACTTGATACTTTTGCAGAGAAACAGATGTGAATACTTGCTGTTTGTTGTTGCAGTGTAACCAGAAGGTGAACGCCCGCTGGACCACAGACGAGCAGCTGCTGGCTGTTCAAGGTGAGCGTCGTCTCAGGTGACTCGAGAGCAAAGAAGCTGAAATCCAGACAGAAGAACAAGTTTAGTGTTTTCATGCAGCTGAACTCTGTTTTCTCTCCTTCAGTCAAACAGCAGACCGAGCGTCCTCATCTGCAGCCTTACGGCACGAACTTAGAAAAAATAACGTAAAAAATATAACTATAAAAGACGCCGCTGTGTATCGATAGCAGTTTGGATGAGCTCAAACGTTATTGATTTCCTGGTTTTGGAAATTACAGAACCGGGTCCTCAATAGAACCGGGTTTCGAGTCCATACGATCTTTCTCTCTAAATCAGATTTGTCTTCTTCTACTGTGCATTTTGGCGGCGGTCTGAGGTGTGATGACGTCACTGTTAAAGCGTCTGATGCTCTTCAGGTGTGAGGAAATACGGCAAAGACTTCCAGGCCATCGCTGACGTCATCGGCAACAAGACGGTGGGCCAGGTCAAGAACTTCTTCGTGAACTACCGGCGGCGCTTCAACCTGGACGAGGTGCTGCAGGAGTGGGAGGCGGAGCAGGGAACGCGAGCTCCCAACGGAGACAGCGCCACCTCTGGAGAGGAGGGGAAGGCCAGCTCCACCACGCCGTCGGGGAAGAGCACCGACGAGGAGGACGAAGAGGTGACACGATCAGATTCTTAAATACATTTTCTGACGCACAAACTAAAGTATCGGCTCTATGGTCCTGCCGATCGTTTTCCATCCAACAGATTTCCTTCATTTCAGGTTTGGCTTTGATCTTTAACCCTTTAAAACCCGGAAAAAAAATTGTCCTAATTTTTTTTTTTTTTAAAAAAACGAGCAATAGAAGTGACCCAGAAATTTTCAAGACATCAGTAAAAATTACAAGAAAATTACCTGAAAATCAGTTAAATTAACACAGATAAATGACCTGGAAATGGTGCTTAAAAATGTAAAGAACTTTTTATCACAATTTTAAATATTTAATTATGGTAAGTAGAAATTGTAAGTAATTTTGCACCGTTTAGATCATCGAGGATATAACAACAATATCAGATGGAACCAGGTAGGAAATTTCCTGAAAATTGGTAAGAAATAAAAGAAAAAAAAGAAAAATGAACAAAAAAGTGCTTAAAAAATGTATTACAATTCTGTAAAATAACTTTAAATATTTTTATATTTAAAAAAATGTGCATTCATAATTATGAATGTACATTAAACTGACTTTTGGCCCCGCCCCCCCTCCTCTCCGCAGGGTCAGGTGACCTCCTCAGGTGCGTCCCCCGCTGCCTCCTCTTCCTCTTCGGCTCAGATTGCAGTGACGTGCAGCACCTCCTCCACCTCCTCCTCCTCCCTCCACCAGCCCCCTCCCCTCCTGCGGCCCTCCCTCCCGGCCACGCCCTCCCTGCACCGCCAGCCGCCGCCCCTCCAGCAGCAGGCACGCTTCCTGCAGCCCCGCCCCACCCTGCAGCAGCCGCCGCCTCTCATCCGCCCCTCCAACCCCATGCCCCCCCCCGCCTCAACCCACGCCCTCCAGCTCCCATGAGCCTCGGCGGCAACCCCGGCGGGTCGGGCCCAGGCTCGCCCAGCAGTCCCCCGGCCTGGCGGTCCACCAATCAGAGGCCTCGTCTTCGTCCCACCACTGACGGACCAGAAAACACTCAGTCTGAAGCTGCTGCGTTCAGGTCCGGCGGGGAGTGACTTTGTTCTTCATCAGCTCTCACTTTCACACTAAACACATCTGAGTTTCTATCAAACAGCGTTTCAGGAGGTTTGTGTCTTGTGTCCCGGCGGCTCACCTGCTGCTGGACGGACTCCTGCTCTTTCTTCTGTTTTCGAAGTTTGACTTCACGTCTGTCAGCCTGTAGAAATCTGTCAGAGAAAGTGTGCAGATTATTAAAGCAGACTGTTGTGGCGTCCCGCAGGGTTCGATCCCGGGGTCCCCTCTGTTTCTCCGTCATCATGTCTCAACTCAGACATCACTGCATTAAACACCACACGGCGCCTGTGAGACATTTCAGGCGTGTGGTCTTCTTCTGTGGTGTGTCATTACAAGTTACACCGCCAGCTACTGGCCTGGCATGCAGACTGCAGCGTTTTCGGTTGTTTTTGTGGATCCATGTTCGCGAGGATCATTTTCAGTGTTTCATATGAACGCAGATTCTTTTAAAAAACGCAAAGAAAAGCGTTTTCTGCTTTTAGTCCGGCTGTTCTCGTCTAAACGTGGCCCAAATCTCTCATCAGCGGCGTGCAGATTAAAGCGGGTGTGTTGCAGTATTTTTCGACAGATAAATTACGTCTAAAATAACTTTAAATTGAGAACTTGAGTCATCGTCGTTTCTTACATTAAGAAACTCAACAGATTTTACTTCTGTCATCTTGTTTTTCCCCTCCAGAGTTCACGACTCTGTTCAAGATCAAATTCATTTTAACATCCATCAGCTGCACTGACGTCAAACTTCAGACACACACTCCTGCTGCTCAGAGGATTAACCCTTTAGATCTCACCTAGAGCTGTCCTTAAATTTTAGATGTCCTAAAATCCTTCTTATGTGCTGAAATCTGAGAAACGTCGTTGTAGAAGTTGTAGAAACAGGTGTGGGGCTCCGGAGATTGGCCCCTGGCCTCCTGTCGTGTGTGGCCCCTGGCCTCCTGACGTGTGTGGCCCCTGGCCTCCTGTCGTGTGTGGCCCCTGGCCTCCTGTCGTGTGTGGCCCCAGGTGAAGCCGGTTGAGTGTTTCTGCTCTGCTGAGTTTTGGGTATGAAGATCATTCAGGCCGTCGCTGTTGGTTCATTTGCTTTTGGTTTGAGTCTGAACGTGAAGAAATATGTAAGATATCAGAAACCATCGAGCCGTCGTCACCAAACATGGCGGCGTATCCATGGAAACGGGTGGTGAATAGCCGGCGGGACGGTCGGGGGGAGGGAAGGCCTCGGCGGTGTGGACAGCAGCTTCAGACAGAAACTGGTTTCTGTTTGAGTCTTTTGTGATCTGCCGTCCGTCCAGTCAGCTGCCACTAACTCTCTAACTCTGGAAACACTAAAGCTTCGCCCGGACGCCCCTCGCCGTGGAAACGTCTCCGTCGGCCGGAGGAGCTGTTTCCTTCCTTCTGATGTCCCTCCTCGTGATGCAGCTTTATTTTGAAATCCTAAATGTGTCCGTCAGCGGGACTCTGAGCTCCTGACGTGCTGTCCGTCTGTCCCGTCATCATTTCTTCTTCTCTGGTGCTACCAGTTCGGACTCGGTGTAAAAAGAATCGTTGTGAAAGTGCTCTTAATGCTTTTTGGACAAACGTCGCATCCCGGCATTAAATGTATCTGGAGTCATAGAGTCGAACGTAGAGTCCTTTGAGTTTCAGTGAACTTGTAAAAATATTTGCTGTGAAGATGAAGCTGCTGTCTCATTAAAACTGTCTCTGTTCTTCACTCCGTCCATCTGTCCTTCTGTCTGTCTTTGTTTCAGTGAGAGACAGCGCAGGTCAGGGGCGCTGCAGTCCTAGAAACAAGGTTTTTACCTCAGCAGTCATTTATATTTTTATTTTTTATTTTTTACCTCTGCTTAGCAGTAATTCATATTTTTATTTTGTATTTTTACCTCTGCTTAGCAGTATTTTATTTTTCTAATTTTATTTTTTACCTCTGCTCAGTGTATTTTATTTCTATTTTTATTTTTTACCTCTGCTCAGTGTATTTTATTTTTCTACTTTTATTTTTACCTCTGCTCAGCAGTATTTTATTTTTCTATTTTTATTTTTTTTTATCTCTGCTTAGCAGTAATTTATATTTTTATTTTGTATTTTTACCTCTGCTTAGCAGTATTTTATTTTTCTAATTTTATTTTTTACCTCTGCTCCGTGTATTTTATTTTTATAATTTTATATTTTACCTCTGCTCAGCCGGGTTTTTTTTGTCCTCTGCTGTGCAGTAGTTTTTCATTATTATTTTTAACCTCTGCTCAGCAGCATTTTATTTTTTACTTTAGTTTTACCTCTGTACAACCTTTTTTAAAAAAATATTTTAACCTCTGCTCAGCAGCATTTTATTTATTCATCTTTTTTAGCCTCTGCTGATCAGTTGAGTTTTTTGTTTTTTTGCTGCAGCAGCAGGTTGTTGTCGTTGAGTCACTTCCTGCAGTTACAGTTTCCTGTTCAGCTGCCGCTGCCTCTGTATGAACCACAGATAATCGATTCGATCAGTGGTATTGATCAGCGGTGTGACGGCTGCAGAGTGGACTTCAGAGGTGAGAACGTGATGCTGAAAAGCTTCGTCTCCACGTCTCTTTGTGTCTCTGTCTCTTTGTGTCTTTGTGTCTCTTTGTGTCTTTGTGTCTCTGAGGAAAGTGAAAGTAAAGTTTTCAGAGGAAGCTGCAGCTCTTTACACAATAAACCCTTCGCTGTCTTCAGTTTTACTCAATCTGCTGTTTAAATCACATCATCTTCATCATCTTCATCTTCATCATCATCTTCATTATTCCACAGTAATATGTGAGCGTGCACGTGTCAGTGAGCACGTGCGACGTCTGACAGCAGAGAAGCTGAAGACTTCTTTCACTTTTCATACTTAAAGAATTTATTCACTGACTGGACTCACGTTCACTGAGGTTTTTAAAGCTTGTAATGCAGCACTTTACTTAGATTTATTTATGTATTTATTCATTTAGTTTTAATGTTGAAAAAACGGTTTATTGAGAATCAAACATGTCATGATGGTTGGATACTTTTATCTAAAAAGGCTGCACTCTTTCTGGACCTGCAATACTCCCACCAGAAAGATGATTTAAACATTTTTTTTATTTATTTTAAAATTTATGAAATTCCAAAAATTACTTTTAAAAATCTAAAAAAAAGGGTTTTTTTCCCCTAAAAAATCACCAAAAATATCAAGAGAAACATAAATCATCATTTTTTTCTATAAATATGGCCAAAAAAAAGCCAAAAATAAATCCCCTTTTTTCCCACAGATAGTCAAAGTTCTTCCTTAAAAGCTGACAAAACATGATTAAAGAAAAAATCTGAAATAAAATCTTTAAAATTTACCAAAACTGCCAGTCTTCTTTAAAAATTGCCCAAAAATGTTGAGAAAGGAAAAAAAACATTTGTCCTTTAAATCGCCAAAACCTTTTAAATCAAAAATCTCCAAAGTTTTTGTAATTTGCGGAACAGTTCTTGCTGTGTTGCTCATTGCCTTTTTTCACGTTTTCAAATGAAAGTTAATTAATTTGCTCAGATTTTGATGGTTTGAGTATTTGTGACGGTGCCTGAAAACAGCACGGCTAAAGAGATGTCAATTCAGCTTTCAAAGGGTTAAACTGATGAAAAAGAACCAATGAGAAGTTTTGATGGTTGTTTCAGAGAATGCATGGTCTTTAAAATTTGCCTTAAAGTCCTGGAAAAGTCCTGGAAAGTTATTGGTGACAATGAGCAGGCTATGAGCCCTGATGATGTCCTGCAGACTCATGGCGACCGCAGACGCGGAGGCGGGAGGAGCGGAGGAGGCGGGCTCGCGGCTTGAGGAGTCGGCGAGGAGGTCCGGGTCCGAGGAGTCCGGGAGGAGCTCGTGGGAGTCGGAGCTGACGTCCATCCAGCACCGCCTGCGGTTTGTGTTGACGCTGAAGGAGGAGTTTGTTTGTCCCCTCTGCAGAGGAGTCGTGCTGAACCCTCAGCAGAGCTCCTGCGGTCACATCTACTGCCGGCTGTGCCTCCGCCGGCTGCTGTACGAGCCCACAATCACGCCTTTTCACCGCAGATGTTTGCTTTGTCGTGCCACACAGCGTCTTTGTACCAACACCAGCCTGCTGTGTGTTTCAGGGAGACTTCATCGCCGTCCAGCCCGGTTTGCCCAGTGGACGGAGCCGTGATCACGCCAGCTGAGGTCAGAACCGACAGCCTTTCAGAGACTTCAGACCTTTGTGCTTCTGTTTTCGGGCTGTACGTCCGTCCTTTCCTTTCTTGTGAACGCAATTACTTTGATAATGCCTCCAGGGAATTTTCTCAAATTTGGCACAAACGTCCACTTAAACTAAACAATACACTGATTAGATTCCTGTGGTCAAAGGTCAAGGTCAGTGTGAGCTTGCAGCCGTCACATTCTTTTGAAAGCCATATCTCAAGAGCAGCTTGTGAAATTTTACAAAAATTTTGGCACAAACATCCAATGATAAAGCAATTAGATTTCAGTGGTCAAAGACTATGGTAAAGGTCACTGTGACCTTGCATTTGTCTTATTTTTGTTCACATGTTATCTCAGGATCACCTAAAGGGAATTTCCTCAAATTTGGCACCAACGTCCACTATGAGTCACAGATGAGCTGATTAGAATTTGGTAACAAGAATTTATGTGCTGATTATGACAAACTTTAATACAAATGTTTAACAGGATAAAAACAATGAAGCGATGACATTTTATATCCAAAAAACATCAAAGGTCAGCTTCGCTGTGACATCATAATATTTAGCAAAAATACTTTTCTGTCCTTTAATTATCATCAACATGGTGAAAATCTGTCATGTGTGGTGGTGCAGGATGGGAATGACGCTCAGTTCATGTGTTTTTCAAAGAAGAGTGTTTTGATTACAATAACAATAACCTCCTCCAACCTCGACACGTCAACATGACAGATGCTAACCAATCAAAACGCAGCAGGGCGGGACTACACGAAGCACGAGTGAAAATATTGCGTGTTGGAAAATTTTGTTCTGTGCTGAATCCACAAAAGTGTTGATGTTGTCGCCTTCTCTCCTGACTGGACTGTTAACTGGCAAAGTTTCCTACCTGCAGGTTTTCCAGGACAACTGCTGCAAACGGGAAATCTCCAGTTTACAGGTGTACTGCCCCAACTCCCAAGCATGCACCGCCGTCGTCGCGTTACGCCACCTGCAGGTAGACGGAATAAACAACAGCTCAGTCTGACGGCTAATAGATTATTTTGTGTGATTATGAACAGATGTTTAGAGTCAGCCAGAACTGTGCCACTCATCGAGGAGATTTTAGGATGTTTATAGGTTTGAAGGACATTTTTGAGTTTTAGGACATTTCCAGTATATTAGGATGTTTCTAGGATGTTAGGACAATTCTAAGAATTTAGGACATTTCTGGGACTTCACGACGTTTCTCAGATTTCATGACGATTTTAGGATTTTTTCTATGATTTTAGGACATTTCTTGGACTTTAGCCTGTTTAAAGGGTTTAAGGACATTTCTAGTATTTTAGGACATTAGGGTCTTATCTGTGTCCTCTGTCGGGGGTGTGGGGGATCTTCTGCTGGTTCTTTTTTTGATCGAAAAGCTCTGTTTTGATGCTGTTTTATGCACTTTGGCACCTTATGAACACTAAAAGGACAAAACAATTCCCAGTGTCCACCACTTCATTTTTATTGCCAATTAGAGAACGTTTGGGGAGCCACCCGGCACCCTATCAGGAGCTACACTGCAAAAACTGACGATCTAACCAAGTGTAATAATCTTATATTTAGATTTAAAAATCTAGTTAGTCTTGTTTTAAGTATAAATGGATTATCTAGTGCTGACTAGGAAAGATCATTTGACCTAATTCAAGTAAATATCACTTGCCTGGTCTTGTTAAGCATCTTTGTCTTTTTCTGAGTTATTTTTAACTAGATACAGGAGACAAGTCTGGAAACATCCACTTCAGGTCTATAGAAACCTTATTTTAAGCACTAGTATGTCCAACTAGGCTTAAATAAATTGCTTGAAATTAGTGTTTTTGATCTTATTTCAAGATTTTATGGGCTATAATGAGAGTCACACAGTTTTACTGGTTTTAACACATCTTAACAAGCAAAATTTGCTTACTGCACTGGCAGCCAAATTTGCTTCTTTTAAGTGCAAGTATGCTTAAATCTAGGGTGTTTGGCCTTAAATTTGACAGGCCATTTTTGCAGTGTAGATTTGGCCCACAGACCATAAGTTGAGCATCGCTCTACTGTGTAATATCCTAAAACTGTATAAATCTAAAGCGAGCCACCCGGTGAACCCGCTGGGTCTCTGCTCTGTGGCGGCTGGTTTTATCTTCCGTCGCTGCGTCCTCTGCAGGAGCACCGCAGGTCGTGTCAGTACGAGCAGCTGCAGTGCTGCAATCCAGGCTGCAGGGCGGCGCTACAGAGGAGACACCTGCAGGAGCACCTGACCAACACCTGTCCTCACCGGACGGAGCCCTGCCCACACTGCCAGCAGCCGCAGACGCTCAGCCTCCTGCAGGTAAAGTCCAGACAGCGCGGGGTTAACAGTCTGTTGGAGACGAATGACACTCCACCTAAAAGCAGAAAAATTTGTGAAATTTAAAGGAGAGAGAGCTTAAAGAGAGGGTAAAATCGCAGGACGTGTACCCACGGCGTGTGGTCACATGACCCTCGGCTGTCAGCGTGCTGATGTGTTTGTGTCCTGCAGGATCATGTCCAGAGCTCCTGTCCACAGGTGGAGGTGGACTGTCCCCACAGCTGCTCCCTGAAGATGCCCCGACACAAGGTGAGCTCAGTGATCACACACCTGCAGGTACACCGATGAGACGACCAAACAGTTCAGTCTCAGCCAAAAAAAGCTCTTAAAACCAGCATCAAACCCGCAGGATGGACAGCATGAATTCTTTAAAAGAAGACACTAAAGGGTTTTAAAGAAGGATGGCGTGTCTCATTTAAAAACTGAAAAAATAAAATAAATAATAACACCAACAGTACTGAAGAATAAATAAAAATGATTAAAAAAAGGAAAATATGTCAAAAACTTTTACAGGAAAACAAAAATTACAAATGAAAAAAAGCCAAACGTTTAAAAAAACCAAAAAACATCATGCCTCCTTTGTTTCCGTGATGCCGGCATGTTGTCTAAAATCACACACTGCAGCCACATGATGCCGGCGTCTTTTGATTCTGAGAAAATTAGTTCTGAGAAAATGATTCTGTAAATGAGACGTAAAGACGAGACTTCGGAGAGACGCTCTATGGAGACTCGACAGAGTCCCACTAACACCAACACCGTCACTAGTTTTCTTGTGCTGCATTCAGACGCCTTCTACGAGCAGTAAAACCTCTGAAACATGGAAAACAACACTGGTTTCTTTTCAAAAAAACTTGGGGGAAAAAGTCGATGGGCAACTTGGCATAAGGTGCCCCGAAAACCACCAGAAATTAGGAAAAGATAGCATGAAAATGACCTGAGAATCTGTTGTTTGTTCATTTGTTGTTGTTTTTTAAAGGAGAGATTCAATTGTTAGAAGTTTAGTGTAAAAAAGGGGAATTTTTCAGAAAATACAATAATATTTAAATGTTTACAATCCTGTCATGGAAAATGTACACGTTTGTATATTAGCACATTTTTCTTTTTATTTTATTCTTATTGTTTAAAAGTCTTTTGTGCTCATTTTCAGGTCAGTTTTTTTATTTAGTTTTTACAAATTTCATGCTAATTTTGATTAATTTCTTGTTGCTCATTGGCTTCTCCCAGTGTTTTTTTGTAAACAACAATTGGGTTTTTAAATGGTTGATATGATGTTACTGTGAACACCTGCAATTAACACAGGTGCACTTTAGACAGTTTCCACTGACCAATCAGAATCCAGTCTGCCGTCTGAAAAAAGAAACGCATTAACGTCTGTGTGGACGTCTGTGTCATGTCTCCAGCTGACTGAGCACAGAGAGACGTGTCCCGAGATCCTCGTCCACTGCTCCTACAGGAAGTTCGGCTGCTCCGTGCAGGTGAGTTCACCTCAGTGTGACACAGATCACATGACCTCAGCAGACTGATCACATGACCTCACCTTAAAAAAATCTTGGAAACTGATTGCCTTGAAAAGGTAATGTAAATATATCTATTCATGTTAATTTATGTTAACTTTACAACTAATTGTTGGGTTTACTTTAGATTCAGCTCCATTTAATTAATTTTGTGATCTTGCTGCAGCTTTAAAATGACAAGTTGAATTAAATCAATCTAAGTTGAAGCAACTTCAGTAAACCAAGTTGGTCTGACTTAATTTGATCATCCAAAGAGGATTTTGCCGATGATGAAGTCATGAGCTCTGCAAGTTCTGTTTTCTTGACATGTTCAAGCCTTTAAGGCTTGCTTAAATAACTACACACACTCATATTGCTCACACAACGCACTTTAAAAATCAAGCTTTAAATAAATATGACTGATGTTGAGTCTCCTCCTCCTCAGTGTGTGAGTGTAGCTGCTGACAGTCTGGGATATGTCAGTGTGTGAGTGTAGCTGCTGACAGTCTGGGATATGTCAGTGTGTGAGTGTAGCTGCTGACAGTCTGGGATATGTCAGTGTGTGAGTGTAGCTGCTGACAGTCTGGGATATGTCAGTGTGTGAGTGTAGCTGCTGACAGTCTGGGATATGTCAGTGTGTGAGTGTAGCTGCTGACAGTCTGGGATATGTCAGTGTGTGAGTGTAGCTGCTGACAGTCTGGGATATGTCAGTGATCAGCAGCTACATTGACTGTGACAGGTCACCTAGTGGAAATAGCATGTATTTCCTCCATATGCCAAATATGGTCAAAATGACCTCATCAGGTAGAAAATAGTCAAAATGACAAATTCAGAGTCAAAAGACAAGATAAAAGATATACAGCTAAAACTTCCAACAATTGATTTAATGAAACTTGTCATTTTTAAGTTGCAGCAACAACTTCACGAAATTAAGTAAATATTACTAAGTTTTCAGTAAACTTAACAATTAAAGTAACATAAATTCAGATTAATAGTTACTAACATTTTTCAAGGCAATCGGTTTTGTGAATTTTTAAAATTAAAATCAGCATGTCAGATTTTAGTGTGTGACGCAGACAGATCACATGACCTCAGCCGCTCTGTGCTGCAGGACAAGAGAGGGAGAGTGAAGCTGCATGAAGACGCCGCCGTCAGTCATCACATGCTGCTGGTGCTGAGGAGCAACACTCACCTGGAGCAACAGGTGAGTCAAAAAGACCGAACCATCATCCTGAAAACAGCTGCACAGAGACTTTGATCGGTGCCTTACAGTGTTACTGTGGTTACAGGAGCTCTTCATTTCACCGTCTGAAATATGGAAAAAAATAGAATTAACGCCTCACACTTCTGTTTCTAACAACATATTATCTCGTCATGTCGTGTCACTTTTTCACAAAGTGAACGATGTTGAAAAGGCGAAAATAATGCAGTTATCACTACTGACATGGAACTGTATATGTTCCGGTTTGTGCACCTAATTTTAAGCCATTTGCAGCATTTCAATCAAAAATACATTGGTCTGGAACCCAAAAGAACTGAAACCAAAAAACCTGCAGAGGCGATGCCTATTGGGCTGATATGAAATACTGGGAAGGGAGGACTGTCGAATGGGCCTATCATGAATCTGTCTTTAGTCAATAAGGAGAGAGAGTCAATTTTATCTGCCATTTTCTGTAGAAACCACATTGGAAAGCAGTTACAGGAGCTCAGCATAAAGGCAGGCACGTAAGACAAAATAAACACATTCAAAACATTATAAGTTAAAAGAAAATGTGGATAGGCCAACAATCACCTGGCACAAAATACCGCAGGCTAACAATCGCCTGATGCACTAAGCAAGAAATAAAGTGTTGCGCTACAGCAGAGAATTTGCTGGTGTAAAGCAGGAGAGACGGCAGAAGGCTGAAGCTGGTTGAGTCGGAGTTGCTGCTGTGGCCAGAGTAGAGTTATCGACACAAGGAGAAAAAACATTTGGGTGAGGGGAAAAGAAGGAGGAGGCTGAGACCTGCAAACCTTAGCAGCCTGTGTCATGTGACAGGGTCAGAGGTGGAAGAAGCCATGTAAATGAAAACGGCCAAAGGAACGGCAGAGGAAGGGATGCTGGGATGAAAGGATGGAGGTGCACAGGGATTTTAATCAGCCTGCAAACACAAGGACAAGAGGAAAGCTGAGAAGAGGTGAGAAAAGTCAGATACAAGGGGAGCAGACAGTGGGTTATGTGACCACGGGCTGAGGCCCCGGAGGCAGCAGGGCTTGGTGATGCTGGGTGATGTTGGCGGTGATTGGTTCTGGAGTGGAAGCTGGAAGTGTGGAAGACTCAGAGACTGTTGTTGTTGAAAGCTTAGAGGAGTTTGAATAAAATTGCCTTTTTTGGTGGAAGGGAATGCCTTTCACTTTCAGGAAGTGATGGAGGCAAGTGAAAGTCCAATCCCTAGTGTCGGGCTCTGAGCGTGAACATGGAGATGGCGAACCAGAGAAGAGGGCGCGCCACAAGCACCCTGAGATGGATAATCAGGGACCATACCAAAGAAAGGCGACAGCCCCCTGCTTTGTCCCCAGTCTTCAGGCCTCGTGGAAGGAGGAGAGGAGGCAGGAAATCTATTTGGAGTCGGAGAAATCTCACTTGGCGAGGCCGAGAGGAAACGCCAGCTCAACTGATAAACAGCAACCGTTGGAAAGCCGTCTTCTGGCTGTGTCATGGATGGTAACTGATGGTAACAGCTCAAGTCATCATTGAAATCAGTTGGGTTGGGGTGCAATTCTGGGTCCGTGGTGAGGAGCCGTCGAAGTCAAGTGTAACGTTAGTTCAAGTTTTGGTAAAGATGTGACCATGTGGTCAGGCGTGATGCACAGTCTGTCCCGAGAAATCTGAGACAGACTGAGCAGGAGGGGTTGACCAGGTGAAAGTTAGTAGGCCGGTAGTTAGAAGTGTGGTTGAGGCGAGGTCCTGCTCCTGAAGCTTAGTTAACAAATTAACTCCACTTATATTAAGAGTCCAGTGTGTAGGATTTAGGGGGACATATTGTCAGAAAGTCAATCTAATCTCACCATTGTGTTGCCTTTTGTTTGTAATGGGCTGAAAATAAGAATTGTTGTGTTTTCATTACCTTTGAATGAGCTGTTTATATCTGCATAGGGAGATCGTCATGTTGCACTGCCATTTTCTACAGTACCCCAGAACAGACAAACCAAACACTGCCGACAGATAGGGACATTCATGTTTTCACGTTAGCCACCATAGATTGCAGGCAAAACCATTAGAAAAACACTTATTTTTAAGATGGAACTGTTTTAAACAGTGTTTTTTAGCGTGTTAAATCAGCTGGTCTGTTTGTTTTGGAGAGGAAAAGATCTCAGTGGATGATTCAGCTCCCAGTAAAAACCTCCTTTAAGCTGGTTGACATCTGCAGTCCTCACTACCAGGTGCCACTAAATCCCCATGTTATAATGACGGCAGTGCATGTAGATGCAGCAGCCAGTAGCTCCTCAAATCCTCGCTGCTTTTTTGCTATATTTACCTATTTTTTTCGACTCCATGGCCCCCTCTGCTGAAGCACGACTTCCCCACGATAAAGCAGCACTTATCAACATCGGGAAAAGTTGTGAGGAGTTTGGACTGAGTGCAGCAGACCGTCAGAGGATCCCCAGCAACTGCATACACCGAGCGTCCAGTCAGACCAGAGTGGGGAAACAAACTGAAAAGATTTAAGAGAGGGAGGAGAGCCGGCATCAGGGCAAGGCTGACCTGACTGACCGCGAGCTGTTCCTCTAAAAAGTCTTCTTCTGGCTAATGTCTGCTTGCAGGAGAATAAAAGATGTGATTGAGGCTCACCCAGCAACAAAACAGAGACTACTCTGCACACATCTTCACAGAGACGTGCTCCCAGATCAAGCTGTTGCGCTGGATGGACAGACCTTGTTCAGAGCCAACAGGACAAAAAACTGATGCAAATTCAAAAATTGCGCTGCAGCAATTGTATGACGCCATCAGCAGCAACATGTTCATGCAAATTTTCATTCAAATTTCAAATTGGAATTTTTCACAGCAGCAGCTTATTTTAACCAACTCGTCCTTCAACTCCAAAGATGTAGCAGGATCAGGGACAAATTGTAATTTCACTTTTTAAATTTCATTTAACTTTGTTTCAGGTTCACGTTTAAACTTTGTTTAAAAAATGACTGATAAATATATCTTCTACCCTCTAAACAACACCGGTGCTGGAAGCGTTTACTCAGCACAGATTGTATTAAATAAATTGTATTATGTGAGTGTTTTGCTCAGACTGTGGTCTCCTCAAACAGGTTGAGGCTCTCCAGGAGGAGGCGCTGCTGAGGCAGCAGGAGGTGCAGACGGACAGTTTGCTTCTCGCTGGTCTGCACAAGAAAATCAGACCACTGCTGCAACACAGCGGCAGCCATGAAGAGCTCGTCTCTGCAGCTCAGGTTCACTTTGACTCTCACTCATCCTTCATTCATTCATTCATCTGTACCTTCATGTCTTCATCATCCTGCCACAGATCTGTGCACGTTTCCCTTAAGGTGCAAAACATATTTAAGGCCCTTTTGAAATGTTATTAACAAAAAAGTGAATGAGGAACGTTTTCATAAACTGGAGCATATTCAGTCCCAAAATGGTGGGCAACAATTTGTTACCGTTTCTGGATTGAATGACATGTTTTGACATGTTTCCTCAAAACAACAGGCAGGTTCCTATTATTATTATTATTATTATTATTATTGTATTATTATCTATTTTTAGGATTTGTGCAAAACTTGAGCAACATTTAGTAAATGTGGATAAAACTCAACATGGAGCTGACTGTGTTTCCACTGAGTGTTTCCATTAGGCGTATTGTATATTCACATTTTCAATTTGAGAAATCTCGAGGGTTAATATTAACTTGCCTTCTGAGCATCAGATCTGAATTTAGTGTTTCCTCACAGCCTCTCAGATTATGAACATCAGAAAGTGTCACCAATCCGCCGCCTTTTTGAATCATCACAGAGAAAATGAGGATTTAGTTGCGGATCTGCAGCCGGTATTAAACATGCTCCCTGTCTGTCTGTCTGTCTGTCTGTGTTCAGAGGACGCTGAGCAGGCAGGAGGACAGCTTGTCCACCGTCCAGCTGGACGTCCTGCAGGTGTCTGGAGGACTCAGTCCTCTTGTGGAGGAGCTGGAGCAGCTCAGAAAGTCTTTGGATGCTGTGATCCAGGAGGTGTCTGCAGCCGAGGCCCTCAGAGAAGAGCTGGGTAACAAAACCTGATCACACAGCCGCTGCCTCACTCACCGGGCATACACACCTGACACGAAACAATACCTTTGTGTTACTCGCTCGTCTTTGGTCGCTTGTTTATTTTTGGAGCGTTTCTAAAACTCGGGAAAATTCACCCTCAGCAGCTGTGGTTGTGCTTGCACAGCCCCACGCCAAATTCTCGCTCAAATTGAAAAATTGTTGAAATGCGCATTTTTGCATCCATACGCGTCCATCATGCCGCCCGGCCCGAATTCGCGTCTTTGCATTGACTTTGAATGTAAACCTGTCCGGTGTGGGCGCACGGATATACTGTGTGTGGAGTCATGCTCCAGTGGAGTCTGCAGGATTGATCCAAACATATCCAGTAAGTCCAGGTCATGAGGTCCAAAAGTTTAAATTTGTTGACAATAGACGGAATTTGTTTCAAAATTTCGGCAATGCAGCGTACAGTCCAGGATGCTTCCAGGTCCAGAACTGTGCGTTTCAGTGAATGCTGTTGTTTTCATCTTGCAGGAGCTCTGGAGGAGAATCTGAAGTGTCACTCGGATCTCCTGGACCTCCACGCCGCTCAGCTCCGTCACAACAAGCAGCACCTGCAGGAACTTGAGGCCACGTCCTACGACGGCAAACTGATCTGGAAGATCGAGGACTTCAGGAACCGGAGGGAAACAGAGGTCAAAGGTCAGCCACCCTGCCTGAGCAGCGTGCCTTTCCACACAGGACGCTGCGGCTACAAAATGGCCGCCAAGGTCTATTTGAACGGAGACGGGGAGGGACGAGGGACACACCTGTCCCTTTATGTTGTCCTGCTGCCGGGAGACTTCGATGCTCTGCTGCCGTGGCCTTTCAGACAGACCGTGTCTCTGTCGGTCCTGGATCAGAGTGGCACCGCCAACCACCGCAGTCTCAGCTTCAGACCCGACCCGACGTCCAAAAGCTTCCAGCGACCCGCCGCCGAGTCCGCCGGCAACGTCGCTGTTGGATTTTCGTGCTTCATTACCCTCAACGAGCTGGAAACTCCTCAAAACGCTGCGTACGTCAAAGACGACACACTGTTTGTCAAAGTGAAGGTGGACATGTCGGGTTTTGAGCAGCTGTGAACCTCGACAGCCGGCTGCTGATTCTGCTGTGGCGCCACCTGGTGGTCAGTTCAGGAAAGATCTATAAATATGCCATCAGACTAGTTTGGAAGAAACAAAAAATCTGTACACTGTAACTTCAAAGCAGGGATGCTCAACCTGAACTGCGTGGGGCCCACTTTTGCAAAACGACTGGAGGCCAGGGGCCCCATACACATTTCTAGGATTTTAGGACACATATAAGATTTTAGGATGTTTCTAGGATTTTAGGACACATATAAGATTTTAGGACATTTCCTCAGATTATAGGATGTTTCTTGGATTTTAGGATGTTTGCAGAATTTTAGATTTCTAAGATTTTAGTACATTTTAAGATTTTTGGAAATTTCTAGGATTTTTGGACAGTTCTCGGATTTGAAGACATTAGGGTCTTAGCCAGGACCTCTGTCGGGGGTGTGGGAGATCCTAAACTGGCACTGTTTTTGATCAGCAAGCTCTATATTGATGCCGTTTTATGAGCACTGGAACCTTACGGACACTAAAAGTACAAAACCAGTTTTTTGAAAGAATACATTTTTTTGACATGGGTCTCTTTGGTATGATTTTATTCATGTGGGGCTAAATTGTTCTTTATCATTCTCTCCTCCAGTTTCACTGGATGCTGCCACATTGGTTAAAATGAAGTGACTCATCTGAGGAATTCAGTGTTGACTTGCTGGAAATAAATAGTGTTAATGTTAGTCGATAAAGGAAAATTTATTTGTGGCTCACTTTTTAAATAAATTTTTTAATCTTTGGGCTGGAGGAAATGTATTTTCAAGTCAACAGTCCGAATGAAATCAGGAGTCATTGGTGTTAAAAGTCCAAGTCGAGCTGCCAGTCTTCAGATTTTGTCAAGTCGAGACTAAAGCCATCAAATTTGTTACTGGAGATGTGAGATGTGACTCGAAACCACACCTTTGCCGTTAAAATTTTAACATCTCTGCAGTGAACGAAGCTTCTGAGGATAAGAATAAAGACAGAGTTAATATCACACACGAGAACTGGTGAATAAAACTTAAGCCAAACTGCCTGCTGTGTAAATCAAATTTACAAGGTTAAAGTGGTTATAACCTTTATTTTTATAAAAACATAATAAAATATGATACAAAAACAGTGTAAAAAAATATGTTGTGTTGCTGGTAGTGAGAATCCTCCGGAGGACGATCAGCTGAATCTGCAGTCTCTCTCAGCTTTACTGAGAGTTTCAGCTAATTTTTTATCTGTCCAGCCACAACTTTCACTGTCACACAGTGACAAGAAATCACCTTCTCAGCTGTTAGCTGGTCGCCCAAACCGAGTTTTTAGCATTGAGAGACAGACAGAAGCATCACGAAGCATCTGAGGTCACTATCACCCCTGCAGCTCCGTTCATCCGGACCAGAAAAAAGATGATCAGTTTTATTTTTAATCAGGGCAGATTCACGGCGTCACCGTCAGCATCTGCAGTTTGTTAGATTTGTTCTTCTGTAAATCAGTCAGCAGCTTCAGACCTCTTTCTCCGGGATCGCTCCAGGTCAGCTCGACGACTCTGAGGTGTGAAGGGTTCGACGTCAGAGCCGAGGCCAAAGATTCGCAGCTGCTCTCTGTGCACTCTGACAAGCTGAGCGAGAAAAACATTGTTTTAATAGCACAGTAACAAAGAACTGTTGAATTCACCTGCTGTAATCTAGCTCTGATCGTTTTGTTTCCTCCTCTTCTGTCTCCTGTGGTGTTCCCCAAGGCTCTATCTCAGGTCCTGTTTTATTTTCATTACATTTGCCTCCACTGGGGTCTGCTTTCAGAAAATACTGTTTTACATTTCTATGCAGACAACATGCAGCTACTCTTGCACATCCTTAAGTCTCCCTTAAGCTTTTAAGACATTAGTCTTTATTATCAGTGGTGGTATATTTTCATTAGGTCTTTAAATGTCTTCAAAAAACACATGGCAGAAATCGAAGTGTTAAAATTCATCAAACAAATAAATTCTGTAGCCTGTTTCATATCAGCTGAGATGCAAAAATAAAAACCTTTCCCCTCTTTTGGAGATCTGGAAGATGTTACGTGACTTCATTATTCTATATCTCAACAGAGATTATAACTCCCAGCTGGATTTAAAGTCCAGCGTGGTACCTACAGCGGCTACCATGGGCCACAGGCCACCAACATATAACTACATGCAGCGTTCATACACATCTTTATCAATACATTTCCAGGACTTTGAGGCACATTTTTAAGACCATACATTCTCTAAATGACCATCCATACTCCTTACCAGTGCTTTTTCATTACTACATGATAACGTTTTTAAATATATTATCTAATAAATAATGAATTCAGAACATTTTTGAAACTTTGTTTACAGAAATTACCTTCCACCCTCTTCTACTTCTTTGACAAAGTAGATGAATTATATTATTTACAGAGCTGGTGTCCGAGAGGGAAGAATGACAGAAAACTGACGAGCCTCACCGCAGTATCTCCAGTGTACACTGGGTTTCTTTCAGCCAATCAGAAAGCAGCTTCACCCCCTCGTCCGTCAGGTTGTTGTAGCTCAGGTCGAGCTCTCTGAGAGCAGAGGAGCAGCCGAGGGCAGAGGTCAAAGACTGACAGCTCGCCGCCGATAACCAGCAGTCTTTTAGACTGGAAGGAGACATTTAAACAGATTTCAGATCATCTTTTTGGCAACTGCACGAAGTACAATGTGTAAAGGTTTTCAGATCCAATAGATATATCTGTGCACATACACTAGTGCGGGATAAACCATTTATTCAATTACAATTGTTATAGTTCAGAATTTAATCGAACGTGAAATTTAATCGATCAGTCGATAGGTTATGCAGCGTTCCGCATTAATAACAGAGATTATGGCTAATTTGTCCCGTCACAGTCTCACCGGAGCTGGACTGTTAATTAAGAGCCGTATTAAAACACTCTGAGTTATTTATGGCCCAGTAGAGGCAGAGACGGGCGAGAGAGCGTCAGGCGCATTAAAAGTGAAACTGAACCGTTCATTCTGCCTAAAACTGCCTTACACTTACAAAAATCTGCAAATACCTCCTCTCATCATCGATCTGATCAGCTGTGAACGATTCAACAGATCAATTATCCACCTCAGGAGTGACCTGCTGCGCTGCATTCACAGACTCGCAAAAAAGTAGATATAAGAAATATGTGGCTGTGAGCTGTGGTTTGAAATAAGCAAAATTATTATGTTTGTTTTTTTTCAAATAAAGATTAACATATTGATTGTTAATTTTACCAAAAATCTATTAAGGTGAACGCTTACGATATGAAGCCCTAATCTAAACAGAGGATTTTTTAGTTTAAAAACGTCCAAAAATACCTTAAAACCATCTCTGCACACCTGAATGTGGAAAAACGGCCACAATACTCACTCCAGAGTCTCCAGCTGACAAAGCGGCTCTGCCAAGAACTCAGACAGCTTTTCCACGGCGGCGTCTCCGAGGTCATTTCCTGCCAGATCCAGGACTCTCAGGTGGGCGGGGTTAGACTTCAGTCTGGGGGCCAGGGCGGCACAGCTACTCTCTGTTAACTGACATCGAGCCAGTCTGCTGGAGACAACAGTTTTCTCTCAGAGGTGCTGCACTAAACATCTGTGTGATGGATGATGATAATTACTGAATTACAATTACTGAATACTGTAAACTCCAATTAACAGCCTGGGCTCTTATTTGCTTATATCACTGGACTTAAGGGGCTTATATTTGGGACCAGGGTCTATATGGGACGGGTTTTTAATTCCGTTCACACCAGAGCGGGAGGGAGAGGGACGGCTTGTAATGTTACCGTCTTCCTCAGACAGATGTTGAACTTCAACTTTGTTTATCCGCCTGTCTCTCACTCACTAAGACAATGGGCCCAAGAGAGGAACCCTGGGGAACCCCGTATGAGAGAGATGCGAAAGGATGACTGAAAATCACCAAGGCTAACAGAAATACTTTATCAGACAAGACCGAAACCACTGATACCTAAACAATGCTATACAATCATGGTCCATCGCGTCAAAGGCAGCTGTGAGGTCTAACAGAATAAGAGCAGCGTTAGTGTCAGCAGCTACCAACACATCGTTAATAACCCTTAAAAGTGCATTTTTAAGGGTACTTTAATACCTTAATAATGACCACGGTACTCACTCCAGAGTCTCCAATCGACAAAGTGGCTCTGCCAAGAACCTGGAAAGCTTTTCAACACTACCATCTTGGAGACAATTTTCTGTCAGATCCAGGACTCTCAGGTGGGCGGGATTAGACTTCAGACAGTGACTCAGGGCAGCACAGCCGTTCTCTGTTATCTGACATCGAGCCAGTCTGGTGGGAAAAATCAGTTTTAACTCAGAGCTGGTGACATGCAGTGGCAGCTCCAGACCCTGACCTTCACATTAACGTGATCTCAAAGGACAAAGGAGATGAATTATAGCATTTACAGAGCTGAGAAGCCTCACCGCAGTATCTTCAGTCCACACTGGCGTTTCCTCAGCCATTCAGAAAGCTGCTTCACCCCCTGGTCCGTCAGGCAGTTGTTGCTCAGGTCGAGCTCGTCGAGAGCAAAGGAGTGACTGAGGGCAAAGGTCAAAGACTTGCAGCATTTTGTGGTTAACCTGCAGTTTTTCAGGCTGAAAGGAGACATTCAAACAGTTTTCAGATCAGTTTGTTTTGTGTTCTGACTTTTAGTGTCTAAATAAAATAAAGTGCAACAAATGGTTTAGAAGACACTGTAATGTAGTTTACAGCAGAATTGGTGTTTATTAATGTATCTGTCACCAACTATTACTTCCCCTGTGAAGGACACTACTTTATTAAGGGTTGCACTGAAAATTTTCAAACCAGTTTGATATTAAGCCAAACTTGCGTCCAGACCAGTTTACTGAATTTTGTCAGGTGTCCCACCTGACTCAGCAGCCACCCCTCAGTGGAACATAATGACACCATGTCCCAACAGAAAACAAGTGTGCAACTATCACGTAGCATTACATAACAACAACAAAGCTCTCTCTACATACTGAAAATATACACTTGTTACTTCATGTAAACAAACCACATAACTATCAGCTGTGCACTCGAGATCAGACCAAAGACGTCAACACTACAATGATGGTGAGTAATCTACCATCATTGTAAAGTTACTTTTTAAAGAAGAAAACATATTTTATATTGTATAATTTACTGGAAATTACATAAAAGATAGAAAACAGCAGGCAAAGTTGGCTTAGCTTGTTGTTAGCGATGGTCATTCACCTTAACAAAAACTTTTAGCCTCCCAGCGATCTCCCACCAGCCAGCTGACACTGTGTTTATGTTTTTGTATTGAAAAATAGTAGGTTTCATGTAAATAATTACTCATTTCAACTTCATGAATCAGTCAGTCCTCGTCCACTGTGGCACTTTCAAAGCGAGCAACAGGAATAAATAAAGCATGGAGCTCAGCTCAGTGAGGACAGCGCTTTGGTTGGCTAAAAATCCAGAATATTGTCATACTGGTGCAGTTTTAGTGTTTTCAAGAGATTAATTTTGTCATGTCTCATCTAATCAGCCCAAAAAGTCACAATGTATGCTGCTCTCCCCCTCTGCTGAAATTTGATCTCTCTCTTGTTGCCGACACCAGCCGCCTCGGCTCACAGTAAATTCATTTCTGTGGCTAACCGATGTAGTGGCTCTGTTAGTCCATTTCTAAACATAATGATATTAATAACGCTGTCATTTTGATTTTTACAAATACAACTTGAGTTGGATTTAGCACTGTGACTTGGGCTACTTTTAAAATTGCCATAACATGTCAAAATGACAAATAACAATTTCGCCAGTTTTCTTTTTTTTTTGTGGCAGAAATATGATATTTTTTCTTTTTTTTTTATTTACAATTTTTATTCCATACAAGGTACAGTACACATTTGAAAAGAAAAGTTGTAATGATGACAAAATCATTACCTTAATTACCACAACACTTACAAATCTGTTACAGGTGTGCACAGGTACGTTACAGTGTGTGATAAACCATTTATCTAATAATAATCTAATGAGAGGACTTTTTAGTGTGAAACTGTCTCTGCACCTCTGAATGTGTGACTGTATTTATTTTTACGCTTTTATTCAATAATAACCACAATACTCACTTTAGTGTCTCCAGTTGACAATGTGGCTTTTCCAAGAACTCGGAAAGCTTATCCACACCAACGTCTCCGATTTTATTTCCTTCTAGATCCAGGACTCTCAGGTGGACTGGGTTTGACTTCAGACTAAAAGCCAGTGCAGCACAGCCAATCTCTTCAAAGTTACAGCAAACCAGCCTGTGGGGGGGGGGGGGGGTGGCGGGAGGGGGGGTGAATGAATAGTTAATGATATGACTTTGATAATAGTTTGTTACACCTTTATTCTCAGCTTAGAGGCGACACACCGGATGATATTTTCAGAATGGTGAGACGGCAAAACATAATCCCGCCATGAAAAGGCAACGTAAATGCAGCTACACTATTTCTCTCTCTCTCTCTCTCTCTCTCTCTCACTCTCACACTCACTCTCACACACACACACACACACACACACACACACACACACACACACACACACACACACACACACTTTTGCAGCATCGTCTTTAGTTAGACTTTCTTAGTTTAGGATATGTTGTGTGTTTTCGCTCTCTTTCTTTTGAATAAATGTTTTGGGAACATACGTGCAGCCTGTTTAATGTTACACATTTGCAAAAGTGAATCTTGCCCCCTGCTGTGTCAAAAAGTCCTCATCCCTCATTCTTTACTATTGCTTTGATTATTTTGGTTGTAGATATATTTTAATCATTAATCAAAGTTCCACACTGATAGTTCAGTACTTATGAGACTGACTTAATTAACTGGCTTTCATTTTCCTTTTTTGGAAGGTGGTGCCCCATTAAGTGATTTAATATCAATTAAACAATATTATTCAATATAATAAATGATTATTTTAATAATCATTAATTATTTCTGATAGCCATTTTAATACTCTTAACCATGAATTCCTAACCACGGTATGTTGTGACTTTATCGAAGGTAAAGACGTAATCGGCCTGCTGCGAGGTGAACAGCGCCCCTCAGCTGTGATACGATCACATCGCACCTCGGCCCGTCGTGAGCTACTGCGTCAGTGTCTGAGAAGCCTCACCGCAGTATCTTCAGTTCACACTGAGGTTTCCTCAGCCAATCAGAGAGCAGCTTCACCCCCAGGTCTGCCAGGTCGTTGTTGCTCAGGTCGAGCTCTCTGAGAGCAGAGGAGCGACTGAGGGCAGAGGTCAAAGACCGGCAGCATTTCGCTGTTAACCTGCAGTCATTCAGGCTAGAAGGAGACATTCAAATACTTTTCAGATCAGTTTGTTTTGTGTTCTGACTTTTAGTGGAAGTGTAAAAAAATACATTGTAATAAATGTCATAGAGAACATAATAATGTAACAGAGGAGGCGTCTCTCTACAAACCGATTATTAACGACAACACAGCAAACACAGCTGTAACGAAATAAAATATGTCCTCATCAGAGGAGTTATGATAAGAACTCTAAATCAACACTAAGAAATGTCTGTATGTGTGTGAACAACTCCACTGTAATGTGTGAGAATGACCCTAATACTCACTCCAGTGACTCCAGCTGGCAAAGTGGCTCTGCCAAGAATTCAGAAAGCTTTTCAACACCACCGTCGCCAAAATGATTCAGTGCCAGATCCAGGACTCTCAGGTGAGCAGGGTTTGCCTTCAGACTGAAGGCCAATGCAACACAGCCACTCTCTGTGAACTGACAGTAAACCAACCTGTTGGGGAAAACAGTTTTATTTTATCTTATCGAATGGGGGTGCTACTTTTACCTTATACCTTTTAAACATGGAACAGATGCCAGATTCAAATGTTTTCTTCTGAGTATTTTTGAGACATCAACAGCTGCTACAGGTGTTTCTGAGAGTCAGGCCCAGGGCTGGACCTTTACACACAACTGTTTAACAGACAACAGCACAGGCTGTGTTTGTGTGCCCCGCCCAGTTCACTGTGACGATTATGGGCCATGCTCAGCTGTACAGTGACGGTACCGTCAAAAGACATACAAGATGGTACTTCCCCTCCGGACAATATAACCAACATAGAAAAGAAACTGCAAAGGGGTTTTCAGTTTGGGAAATGCAAAAGGACATTGGTTGGACTAAATGACCAACTGATTTGAATTTAGTGATCAGAGATCAAAGGTCACTGTGACCTTCCAAAAAATGCCTTTTGGCTATAACTCAAGATATCACACGCCAATTAAAACAAAACGTCACTGCCACGTCTAACAGGTAAAGAATGAAGTGAAGACATGACATGACGTGGCGACATTTTAACTCCAAAAGGTCATTTGAATTAATCTGTCATCCACGTCCCCTGAAAAATGAAAGAGCGGAGAATCACTCCTCGTTTAAGTTTCCCAGAGTCCGCATTAACTGTAGCCTTTGACAAATCTCCAAATGAACTGTGAATCTGGATGTTCTTACCTGAGTCTCTTAAGTTTGCAGTTGGGACTTTTTAGACCGTCGTAAAGCAGGGACACGCCATAGTCCTGCAGACTGTTTCTGCTCAGGTCTAACTCCTCCAGATGGGAAGACGTCAGGCTGAGAACTGATGAGATGTTCTTGCAACATCTGTCAGTGAGGTTACAGTCACTTAACCTAAAGTGAAAAATAAAATGACTCAACATTTTGCAAAACGTCTCCTCTGTCCTTAACACAAAAACAACCCGAGAGCTTCAGGGCTGTTGGGTTTCTACAGATGAGATACCTACAAAGCGGTCTTTGATGCTTTGAGCACCGGCAGCAGCCTCTCCAGAACTTCATCTGATCTGGAGAATTTCTTCAAGTCAAAGACATCAAGGTCTTCACTGGAAACGAGCAGCTGAAAGGCCAGAGCTGACCAGTGTTCAGGCAGAAAGTGAACAACATCTCCTGAGTTCTGGTACTGTTGGACCTGCTTTACCAGCGTCTGGTCACCCAGCTCGTTCAAACAGTGGAACAGGTTGATACTCTTGTCGATGTTGGGGAGCTTTTTGATCTCCTCGTGTATGTAGGTGATTGTCTCCTGGTTGGTCTGTGGAGGTCTCCCTTTGAAACCTGATACTTTCTGAAGAAGCTCCTGATTTTGGTCCCGTGACAAACCGAGCAGGAAGCGCACGAACAAGTCCCATTGTCCATGATCAATGGCCAGAGCCATGTTAACTGCACTCTTATGGAGGACAGCGATGGACAGCTCTCCCGTCTCTGATGTCACTTTCTCTCCTGTCGGGCTGGAGAGCAGATTTTCTCCGCTACTCAAGAAGGTCTCGAGTACATAAAGTGCTGCCAGAAACTCGTGAACACTTAGATGAATGAACGAGTAGATCTCTTCTTTGTGAACGCCATATTCTTTTCGTATGATCTTGGTGCAAACACCCGAATAAACTACAGCTTGTTTCAGGTCAATCTCACAGGTTTTCAAGTCATCTTCATAGAAGATGATGTTGCCCTGCTTTAGCTGTTCAAAGGCCAATTTTCCCAATTTCATGATAACATCTTTGTCCGTTTCACTTTCCTGATAATCCTTCTGGTGTTTCAGCTTCGTCTGGATGATCAGGAAGTGTGTGTACATTTCAGTCACAGTCTTGGGCAACTCGCTCCGTTTTGTTTCTTGTTCCAGGAGATCCTGGAGAGCTGTGGCTGAAATCCAGCAGAAGATGGGGATGTGGCACATGATGTACAAACTTCTCATCGCCTTTGACTGAAGATGATCGAGGATCTTCTGAACCATTGCCTTGTTACTGACTTTCTTCTTAAAGTACTCTTCCTTCTGGTCATCGTTAAAGCCTCGTACCTCGGTCACCCTGTGGACGCACTCCAGAGGAATCTTCGTGGCCGCAGCCGGTCGACTGGTGATCCACACCGAGGCGTTGTGCAGCAGTCGCCCTGAGATCAGGTTGGTTAGCAAGACGTCGAGTGTTGTGGTCTCTGTAGCGCTGCGGAACATCTCGTTGCTCTTGAAGTCGAGAGGTAATTTGCTTTCGTCCAAACCATCAAATATGAACAGAACACTCGAACTGATGTAGTCTGACGTTTCCAAATTCTTGACTTCTTCAAAATAGTGACCTATCAACGTCATGAGACTCCAACGCTGATCTGCTATTAAATTCAAGTCTCTGAATGTGAAAGGAAATATGAACTGAATGGTTTGGTTGGCTTTTCCTGTTGCCCAGTTATGAGTGAATTTCTGCACGGCGACGGTTTTTCCGATGCCGGCGATTCCCTTCGTCAGGACTCTCTGAGGAGGGTTGTCTTTCTTTGATAGAGGTTCAAAAATGTTATTGAGCTGGACTGTTGTCTCCTCACTTGAACACCTTTTGTATTCGATTCTAATCACTTCATGTTCGCTGTTAACCTCCCCGCTGCCTCCCTCCGTGATGTACAGCTCCGTATAGATTTTGTCTAAAGGAGTTGATGATACGTCTTCCTTCGGTCCTTGACACAGATTCTTTGTTGTCCTTTCCAGGTATTTTTTAAGATCATCTTGGCATCTTTGGATGATGTTTCCTGAAAGACAAATAAAACCACAGTTGCATTATTTCCTCGTACTTTTCCACATTGGAGGAAACAGTATGTGTGTGTGCTAAGTTCTACTACAAACTCAAACAAACAAAACGCAAAAATCAACCCGAGTCTAGACTTAAGTGTGCCTCGGCTGTTTCTCAGATCCAGATTTACATACAGTAGATGGATCTATGGTCTGTAAAAGTGCAGGAAATATTTGTGAATGAACCCAGCAGAACTCCAAAATAAGTGAATAAATTAATCTAACATATTTCAGATAAATACAAACTGCTGCTCAGATGCTGATTCAGACGATGAAACATGGAGATTACAGATCACAGGCACGATAACAAAAACAGGTGCTGGTAATTAACTCATAACCTCCACAACACCTTTACAATAATTCACCGTAGTTCTGTTCTAATGACAGAAATCAGGCGAACATTTTCATGTTTCTGCGAAGAAATTTATTAAATGGATTTTTTTTTTTTTTTTTGAGTCTTTCAACAGCACAATACCTTTGGTCTTCGTCTGGTCTGTCCCATCGGGAGGCGGGCCTGAAACACAAACATTCAACATTTCTTGAGAAATGCAAAATAATTCAAAGCATTTGTTGGGTTACAATTTAGGCATGTGCAGTAAAACAAACAGACCAACAAATGACTGTCACTGGTTTGATTTTTGATTCAGGGGAAACATTTACCACATGTGCTGTTGTTGATGATTATGTCCCGTCCTGCACTGACTCCACTCCACTCAGCACTGCTGACGACGCCTCCGCCCTGGGCGGTGGCGTTTGTGCTTCGTCCGTTCCTCCATCTTTCAGCTGATTGAAAAAAGACAAAACAAATCAGGAACCAGAAGCCGCAACGCTCAACGCAATTTCACAAGAACTGATTTCACAAAGAGCTGAGAGATCAAGAACAAACAACATTTGGTAACTATGTGATACACGGGACAGACACATATTCAAATTAATCTAAAAATATTTGTAGGACTTTTCTTGACCTACAGAACTAAGAGTGTTTTTTTAATATAAGTTAAAATTACAATAATACAGAAGTAGAAAAACAGACTCTGCATCTTTACTACCACATTTATTTACACGGTTTCAGCAACAGTTAAAATGAAAGTGACCCTCAAGCTTACCCCTCTGTGATGGTCCCGCATTCACAGCCCGGCCAGACACACACCAGTTTCCCATTCTGCATCGTTTCACCAAAGCTCCTCTGACTTTACAAGGACAGCAGAAACATCACACACACACACATATGTATATGTATATGTGTGTGTGTATATATATATGTATATACACACACACACATATATATGTCAAAAAACTCAGTGTAGGGCCCAAACTTGAGGAGGTGGCGAGTCCTGCGACCCACCAGCTATGAAACCACTGCGCTCCAGCAAATCCAGCAGACCCCACTAACTTAAATGAAACCAAAATGTAACATTTAAACAGCTTGAAACTGTTAAGCATCTCCATACCTGCAGCGATGAAACAGACACACAGGAAAGCAGCGGGAGCGGAGGGTGTGTGTCCGGCTCTCTGATGGAAACAAACACAAAGTTAGTTTGAGTTATACTGAAAAAACTGAATATAAAGACTGAAAATAACAACCTGTACATCATCCCTCTTTTGAGGAAAAGTCCAGATTCACATAAATAAGGAGGACAGGCCCTGTTGAAGTCTTCAGCAGCAGTTAGCTGAGGCCAGAACAAAACTACACACAGCTACGTTATTCAGTTATTATATGATCAATGTCATTTTTCTGTCCGTTTACTTTTGAGGTTTTGTTTTGGTATTTATTCATTTGTTTGTTTTGATCTTCCACGTGTCTGCATGGATTTTTGTATTGAACTATTATTCAATAAATAAAGTTGTTTTTAAATTCAGTTAGCATGCTAGCGCTTTAGCTTCGAAACGAAAATAGTTAAAAACTGCAAAGATGGCGCTCATATCTCTGCGGGACTCGCACAGGACGAGACGGACATCACGCAGAGCAAACCGCCGCAGTTTCATCACATTTAAATCCAAAAAATAACTTTTATGAACATCTAAAGTTGTACAAAGCGGCTAAACGGGAACTTACCTCCGGCCATGACAGGAAAGGCGTTAACCGGAGCGCGCACGTACCTACGTCATCACGCTGAACGCGTCCCCGCCACCAGGAATAAACCCACGCGGCAAAGCCTGGTGGACACTGTCTGAGGGGACACCACAAAAGGACACCACAAAAGGACACCACAAAAGGACACCACAAAAGAAGGACACATAACAACTGCCTGATGTGCTTTTTATGTTTCTGAGTTTATTAGATATTAATGAAATTATTTAGTTGCAGTAAGTCAGTATAAAGACAAAGATAAATAAAATAATATATATATATATATATAAGCAATAAACAGCATCCTGTTCCTTTACCATATAAGTCTAAAACATGTCAGCAGAAGCATATATGTCATATCCACATCACTCAGGTTTATACTGTGTAATTATATATTTTACATATAAAAGTACTATACATATACAGTGTGTGTGTGTGTGTGTGTGTGTGTGTGTGTGTGTGTATTTTTACATATTTTGTATTTTAAAATATATTTTATTTTTTGTTTTTTAATAATATTTAACCCTTATTTAGCACTCAGTTTCTTCTCTTCTGTTGCCTCTGACTCTGACTGCTGAAATGTGACATTAATCAGTCTGATCTAACGCTGGCTGTTAACATTAATCTGCAAATATAAGCATGTTTTACTTCAAAAAGCAATATAATAATGAAACTATGCGCTTCGTTATATTGTAAATCAATGCGGTTATTGACTGCTATTTTGAGAAAGTTTTGTCTCTCCGTATGATGTATTCAAACAGCCTGCCAGACACTTCCGGGAACTATTCAAGCCTCCATGAGTCACGTGATGCCCGAGCATTTTGAACTCACGCTGTCATTACTCTGTTTATTGTACTGCACTGATTTTGAACCTCAAAATGCGTCTTTGGTATTAATGCACCAAATATTTTAAAAAGTAAAAATGCATCTCTTCACTTCAGCCTTTAACTCGCTCTGATTCGGCTGCTCTGCACTTTCATACAGCTGCACATCTTTTAGATGTTGTATTTTCCTTGATTTTTTGCATTTTACATACAATATTTTTATGCTTCTTTTATTAACAATGTCAGTGGGTTATATTTTATTTTCCATTTTATGTTATGCATAAAGTTTTATCTGTATTTTATCTTACTTTTACTAGTATTATCAAGTGGATTTTATCCATCTGAAGATGAATTAATGCAGGTTTTATTTTGTCTTTTTGTCTTTTATGTCTTTTTGATGTGAAGAACTTGGTGCATCTGGGCTGCATTTCTTGTATAAAAAGTGCTGTACAAATAAAGTTTATAATAATAATAATAATAATAATAATAATAATAATAACAATTATTCTTATTCTTAAAAAGTGTACCTGTCGGTAGCGGTTCTTGTCAGTATTATCGTCTGTGATGCTGTTTCGGGCTTCATTTGTCATTTGTTGTCCGTTTACTGTAAATCTCTCGTTTTCATTTTGTCTTTCTGCTCCATCAAACATATTGGTTACTCTTTTTCAATATATATTAACTGTGTAGACCAATGTTGTACTGAGCTGTGTGTTACCTTTGTGTTTTGTGTGTTTTTGCTGAAAAAAAAGGAAAAAATCAATAAATAAATTTAAGGTTAAAAAAAACTCACACAGTAGTATTAATGTAAAAAATATATTTTAAAGCTTGATTTTTTAAAGCTTGATTTTTTAAAGCTTGATTTTTTTAAAGCGTATTTTGTGCGCAGAGGGCTAGACTGTGATTTTAAAGCGGGCCCTGAGGGGTTAAATTAAAGGTCGGTCCGCAGAGAGAAAGGAGGTAAACCTCAATTAGACACCAGAAGTACATGAACAGAAATAAGGTGTGAGTGCAGCGTGAGACAGACAGGACAGGCTGAGCTCATGTCCCTCCGTCCCTGCTGATGGACGCTCAGTCACGGCGTCCTCTGCGCGGTTATAAAAAGGCTGACATTGTTTGGACTGTAACTGGACGCCGTCCGGCTGCAGGACGAGCTGCTCAGGACCAACACGACTATTCTTAGAGCTTTTGTTGTGCTGACGCCATGTGGAAGGTCAAACGTGAGTGTTTTTCGCTGCATGCTGCGTGTTTTTTCTCCCAGTAAACTAACGCTGTGCCGCAGCTGGTCGGACTGGACGGACCGGAGGTTTGACCCAAACAGCGATGAAGAGACTGAATCTTCTCTTATCTCACCGACGTTATCACCGTTTCTCTCTGTCCATCTTCAGTCCTCAGTGTCTCTTTTTCCGGGATTTAAACAAGATTAACGTCCGTTTCTAAAAGGAGCTGAGTCACTTTTACAAAATGAGGTCAGGGGTCAGCTGCAGGCCTGCACAGTCCCATAACTGTTTTCTATTTTAGGACGATTTTAGGATTTGGTTTAGAATTTGAGGGCATCGATTTTAAACATGTTTCCAGGATTTTAACATGTTTCTAAATTTTGAGACATTTCTCAGATTTTAGGACGTTTCTAGAATTTTACGGCATTTCCACAATTTCAACATTTCTAGGATTTTAGGCCGTTTATCTGATTTAAGAACGTTTTTAGGATTTTGAGACATTTTGAGGATTGCTAGTATTTTAGGACATCAGTGTCTCAGCTGTGTCCTCTGTCGGGGGTGTGGGGGATCCTCCTCTGGCTCTTTTTTGATCAACAAGCTCTATTTTGATGCAGTTTTATGTCTCTGACACCTTATGGACACTAAAGGGACAAAAACTATTCACAGTCAGTCACTTTGTCTTTATTGTACATTATGAAATGGTTGGGGGCCTCGGGCCCTCTGTGGGGGGGCAACGTTGAGCTGCTTTAAAGTTACAAACATTTTAACATTGAGAGTAACTACTATTACTTTTTATTTAACTTATTTAACTTTTTGTTCATTTGTTTTAGTTGCTCATTGGTTTTCTCTTTACATCCATCTCAGTTTTTAGCTTTTACCTTTTTTTTAAAAGTAACATTAAACATTTCCAGATTTTAAAACACAGATGAATTTTGATTTTAAGATTGTTCAAACGTTTTGCTTTTGTTGCAGCTCCGGTTGTTTTTTCCTTTGGAGACGAGGTACGGCCGATTCTGGAGGTAATTAAGATCCAGGATGAATATCTAACATTTTTTTCTATATTTCATATTTTACTTTGCACATTTCCCCCCCGAGACTCGAGCTTTTGTTCGTTTTTTTTGTATGCAGTTTTAGATTTTCAGTTATTTGGGATCAGCACTGTCTTTTGGACAGTAACTGGTTTTGGGAAAAAGTGATGTGGATTTGAAGACAACGGGTTTATTTTTAATAGTCACAGTGTGTAAAAATAAAACATAAATCTCTTCATTCAAGTCTAAAACTGCTAAAATTACACACATTACAAAATGTAATGTAAGTTTCCTCTTCAAAGAGTGATGGTGGTTTTTTCCAGCTTTGTGTCGGATCGGCTGCAGGGTGTATTGTGCTTTTTTGACCACCAGATGGCACAAAAAAGTGTCCACGAAGGAGGACGAGGGGTCCAAACTGAGCCAGATAAAGTATAAAGTGCAGCAAACCCAAAGTGTAATGTACCTATAGTACACCGCCGAGTCTCAGAGGAGGTCAAATCTGGGTTGTATATTTTCATATTCATATTTAAAGCAAAGCTCTGGAGGCGACAAAGCTTTTCACCGCAGGAGGGCGAGTTTGTGAGAAGAGAAATGAAATGAGTGATAGTTATCAATATTTTCTCTGAGACAGAATCAGCTTTGTGGGTAACTGCAGTGGATTTTCTGAATCTCATTTGTCGGTGAGCTCGTGAGGTCTGACTCTGAGCAGCTCAGCTGGTTTTGATCTGACTGAATAAAAACGCCACAACGTGGAAATATTTTTGCATCGTTTAGACTAAAGTTCTGTTTCCTGTTTTCCTCTACGATGACTCCTTCAGAGTCTGGTGCCGCCTGACCCCATGTCCCAGTTCCACCTGAGGAGAGGTTCTCCTGACGAGGAGTTCCCCGACCTCTGCAGGAACTCTACCTGGATGGGACGGATCCTCACACGGGACATGTACCGCCGCCAGTTCAACCGCTGCACCCACAGCGGCGTCATCTTCGATGATGTCATCCGCCCAGGCCTCGAGGAGCCAGGTAATGTCAGCGTGATGTCAGTGTGATGTCAGCGTGTGATGTCAGCGTGATGTCAGTGTGATGTCAGTGTGATGTCAGCGTGATGTCAGGGTGATGTCAGTGTGATGTCAGTGTGATGTCAGGGTGATGTCAGTGTGATGTCAGTGTGATGTCAGGGTGATGTCAGCGTGATGTCAGGGTGATGTCAGCATGATGTCAGGTGATGTCAGCGTGATGTCAGTGTGATGTCAGCGTGATGTCAGCGTGATGTCAGGGTGATGTCAGCGTGATGTCAGTGTGATTCAGCATGATGTCAGGGTGATGTCACGGTGATGTCAGCATGATGTCAGTGTGATGTCAGCATGATGTCAGCGTGACGCCAGCGTGATGTCAGCGTGATGTCAGTGTGACGCCAGTGTGATGTCACGGTGATGTCAGCGTGATGTCAGCGTGATGTCAGGGTGATGTCAGCGTGATGTCAGCGTGATGTCAGCGTGATGTCAGGGTGATGTCAGCGTGACGCCAGCATGATGTCAGCGTGATGTCAGGGTGATGTCAGCGTGATGTCAGGGTGATGTCAGCGTGACGCCAGCATGATGTCAGCGTGATGTCAGGGTGATGTCAGCGTGATGTCAGCATGATGTCAGCGTGATGTCAGGGTGATGTCAGCATGATGTCAGGGTGATGTCAGCGTGATGTCAGTGTGATGTCAGCGTGATGTCAGCGTGATGTCAGGGTGATGTCAGCGTGATGTCAGTGTGATGTCAGCATGATGTCAGCGTGATGTCAGCGTGATGTCAGTGTGATGTCAGCATGATGTCAGCGTGTGATGTCAGTGTGATGTCAGCGAGGTGCTGACTGTCAGAATAACTGAGATTAAAGTGAGAAAGATCAGATAGAGAGAAGTCAGGGACATTCGAATAACAACTACCAAAACTTCAGATATTCAAATATGTTATTAAAATTTTCATTTCTTGCTTTTCAGCTGATCGTAACTTGAAATATTTTTGTTTAATGCTGCATTTAAAAATATCTCTGCTGTAAACAGTAATAAGCGGTATATTTTTTTGATAAAGTGAAAGAGTTTTTTTCTCTTTTCTCATTTCTTTTCAGAAATGTAAAATCGAAGCGTGTGATGAATGTAAGAGAAAAATATTTCGTGCAGATTTCAGCAGATATGTGTTTCTGTTTGTGGTGCGTTAACCTGCAGTTCCTCTTATGGCCACAGGATGGCGGTCTGAGGAAAATGGACTATATGTAATTGTGTATTTTGCAGTCTTGTCAGTTACTGCTCGCCAGCTAAAGTGAAAATAAAAGCTAAACCCACATCAACTCGTTTAGCAGTTCGCCTCATTAAACTTGTCTCTGGTGTTTGCTGCAGCCTGTCTAGCACCTGGTCACTACCATTTCATTAAGTCCCGACCTGGACGTTTGTGCCAAATTTGAAGAAATCTTAACAAGGATTAAACCCAGAAACACAGTGTGTCCCTGTTAACGTGTCCCTGTGACGTTTGTGTCTGAAGGAGACTGGTCCTCTCCTGTAACTGTGGGCTGTGTGGCGGGCGACGCTCAGTCCTACATCCTGTTCTGTGACTTCTTCGACCGAGTCATCGAGGCGCATCACCAACACAAGATCACCGGCCAGACGCCAGAGGCCGACTTCAACTACGACAACTTGAAGGTAGCTGCTCAGACCATGTTATCACAGTTTTTATCCATAACGATGAACCCCAGAAACCTCTCAGAGCAGTTTTCACCAAAAGCAGAGTCACTGTTTGACCTTTTAGACACAAAATGTCACCAGTTTATCATTTTTTTCTGACATTTGTGTCAAATTCTATCATAATTAGTGTGTGAATTGATGAGTCATGGCCCAAATCATGTTTTTTGAATGACAGTGACCTTTGACCACCAAATTCTAATTAGTTTATTTTTGAGTCCAAGTGGATGTTTGTGCCAAAATGGGAAAATTCCTTCAGAGCATTTGTGAGATATTGTGTTTAGGAAATGAGACAGATACAAGGTCGCAGTGACCTTGACCTTTGAAATTTAATCATTTCATCGTTGGATCCAAGTGAAGTTTGTGCCAAAGTGGGAAAAATTCCTTCAGAGCATTTGTGAGATATCATGTTCACAGAATGAGACTGACGCGAGGTCACAGTGACCATTTATTCTATTTCACTTCACTTCTTAACATTTTGGGCAGTTTTTCCTTGAGAAATTTTTTTTCCTATAATTTGTTTTAGCATTTTTTTTGTAGCTTTGAGGAGAGTTAAAAAAAAAAGAAGCCTCCTCCCTCCTCTAATGTGTATGTGTGTGTGTGTGTGTGTGTGTGTGTGTGCAGGGGGGAGATGACCTGGACAGGTCGTACGCTGTGCGCTGTGAGGTTAGTGTCGTTCGCGGCGTTGAGGACTTCAGCTTCCCGACACACTGCAGCCGCGGGGAGCGCAGACAGCTCCTCTCACTGGCCAGCACAGGTACTGCACACCTGAGCAGACTCACCTGGAAACACACAGAGCAGCAGCTTCACACTCGGGCTTTTTATTTTTATTCATCACACATAAAAACTCAGAGACATGGAGGCAGATGGAGACAGGTTGTTTTTCTGGATCTCCTGCTCAGATTTTATAACCACGTGAGTGAGCTTAAGCTGAGAACTGCTGCAGCAGCTGCTTTCTTTACAGAGAAAAATTTTTTTTTTTTTCTTGAATTACAAAAATTTCTAAAGGAAAAAAATGCCCCAAACTATTTTGGATAGTCAAAATGTAATAAAAAAAAAAAAAAACAGCAACAAAAAATATGCCACCCAAACCCATGGCCTGCAGGTTTTTTTATTCTTAAAAAAAACACCCAAAAAATCTTAAAGAAAAGAAATTAGCAAAAAAATATTTAAACGCATTCCCAAATTTAAAAAAAGAAAAAAATACCTTAAATGTTTAAAAAATGTAAAAGAGAAAAAAAATACCTAAAAGGTTTAAAGAAAACAAATCACCAAAAAATTCAATGGAAAGAAAAACCTGCAAAAACATTTAGAGGGGAAAAAATATAGGATTAGGGTTAGCAAAAATCAGCATTTTTTTAAATTACAACTTTCTACTCAGTGCTAAATACCACACACAGACACACACACAGTCGACACTTTTATCAGAGGAGAAACTCACTCGCTCTCTTGGCATCATAACATCTTTGCCACAGAAAAGTTATTTCTAAGGCATTCACCTTAGAAATAATACCGAGGTCGTGACCTCGGTGACCTCGGTGACCTCGGTGACCTCGGTGACCTCAGTGGTCGATGCGGCCCTGGCTGACGGTGTGCGGTTTTGCTCTCAGCTCTGCAGAAGCTGCAGGAAGAGCAGCTGCCGGGTCGCCTCTTCTCTCTGAAGGAGCTGAACCAGGAGCAGCAGAGGGAGCTGAACCTGAACCCTCCATCCTCCTCGCAGCTCCGTACAGGCGTGGCGCGGGACTGGCCCGACGCCCGTGCAGTCTGGTCAGTCTGTTTTTTTTCTGTCCGAGTAACAGAGCCAGTCAGCCACTGTGACGCCTCACAGGAAATACGAGTGAAAGATTTCAGGAAACTGTAGATTCAAACACGAGTCCTTGTTGCAGGCTGAGTGACGACTGCAGCCTGGTGGTCTGGGTCAACATGGAGGACCACCTAAGACTCGAGTCCACTCGGGACGACGCCAACATCGCTGCGGCCTTTAAATGCATCTGCATCAACCTGCAGAAGGTCAGTGACCGCTCAGACTCTCAGGAAGGTTCATGTGGGTTTTTTAACCCTTTGAAACTGGGAGAGAAATCACTTTTCTTGTGCTGCTTCCAGATGCCTTTCACAAATATCTAAACCTTTCAGCTCTCAAATTGGTGCAGTTTCTTTCAAAAACGTGAAAAAAGGCAATGAGCAAATTGCCTTTTAATGATAAACTGGTGATAGTTTCCTGTAGAGGTTGACAATTATTTTATTCTTGAGGCCAAGTGGACGTTTGTGCCAAATTTGAGGAAAGTCCCTCTAGGCCTTCTTCACGTTCAAAACGAGAAAAACGTAAGGTCAGTGATGACACAGACCACAAAAATCTGATCAGTTCAAAATTTGAAGAAGTTCCCTCAAAGTGTTCTTGAGATATCACTTTAACGAGGATGAGACAAATAGAAAGTGGAGCATCTTTCAGGGTGAGGAGTTGTTTCCTGCAGTCGTGGAGGTTCTCTGTCACCTCCTCTTTCTCCATGTCTGCTGGAGGAGCTGTTCAGGGTTCTCCCTGCAGTCGTGGAGGTTCTCTCTCTGTGTCTGCAGCTAGAGGAGCTGTATCGGGATCTCAGACATCCGTTCACCTGGAAGCAGCAGCTGGGCTGGGTGAGCAGCTCTCCGGCCGACGTGGGGACAGGTCTGAGGATCAGGGTCCACCTCCGCCTGCAGCACCTGCCCGGACACCGACGGCTGCAGGACGTGCTGAAGAGACTGAGGGTCTGCATGGAACCCACAGGTACAGGGGACAGGTCTCAGGTCTCCACAGGTAACAAGGACTCCGCAGGATCAGATCTGTTTGACTCTGAGCTCAGTCTGCTGGGAGAAGAAAAGGTTCTTCAGTTATAGAACATTTAGGGCTGTGAGTTCCTGTTCAGATACAGATGTTCACATCTCTCCTGACGTAAAGAACCTCCACCGATGTCAGAGGGAATAATCACACGACTATCACGACCCAGAACCATTTTCAGCCAAAGACCACATGTTTTGAAGAAAGGTTCTTTGTAAGTCTAAGGGTTCCTTCAGAAGAACCTTTTTTTCATATAAAGAGTTTTTCAAGCATTACTTGACATAAGGTTTCTTGAGAAGAATCCTCTTCATTCAAGGTACTTTTAGATTCTCAGGGGTTCTTTGTGAGACCAAAGAACACTTTTCTTTTCTAGAACTAAGGATCTCTTTAGAAAACAATATTTATCTAAAAAGTTCAGTTCAGGAGTTCTTTGAAGGACTAAGGACTCTTTAAACCCTTTTTCATCCAAAGAACCCTTTTTTGAAGCCAGGGTTCCTTGTAAGACTATGGGATTCTTCAGAAGAACCTTCTTTTTGAAGAAAGAGTTCTTCAAGGATTACTTGTAAGACTAAGGGCTCCTTTAGAAGAACCCTTTTCATCCAAAGAACTGTTTTTTTAAAGAGGGTTCTTATTAGGAAAAAGGATTTCTTTAGAAAATATTTACCCAAAAAACCCTTTTTTGAAGAAAGTTCTTCAGTGGGTACTCCTTTCCAAAGTACTCCTTTAGAACCCTTTCCATCCAAAGAACCCTGTCCTTGAAGAAGTGGTTCTTCTGTTTAAGGCCGTGGGCCACTGTTCATAATTCTAGACCATCAATCCACTTAAAAAGATCACTCTGAGCTTTTATTTTGAACTTGCCTCTTCATTTCCCAGAATCCCCGGCGGTGTGCGCTGTGAGCAACGTGGCGACCTTCGGCCTGAGCGAGGTTGGTCTGACGCAGCTGGTAGTGGACGGGGTCAAACTGCTTGTCGCCATGGAGAAGAGGCTGGAGGACGGCGGAGACATCGATGACCTCGTTCCCACGCAGAAGTAGATCTGGATGGTGATTGGCGGGAGGGAGGGACAAAGAAGGTCCGACCAATCAGACGGAAGCGTTTACCTCGGTCCTGTTAACTGAGTTTTACTCCCATTTACTTTTAATTTTCTTATACTATCATCATTGTTGTGCACCAAAACTAGAAAATGTGTTAATATACAAGTATCAAAAGTAAAAGTACACATTCTATTATTGTACTATAATTATTGATGCATTTATGTGTTGATTGTTTTAATGTGCAGCTCAGTTTAACGACTTTATATTCTGCTGTGTAGTTCGGGAATCCATCAATATTTACTATCATTCATCTGAATTTGTAAAGAAACTAAAGTTAATTCAACGTAGGAGTCAAAAGTAATAACAGTAATGTTTGCCTCTGAATGGAGTAGAAAGTAAAATAGTAAATGTCATTATTTGAACCATTTTATGTAATTAACAATAAAAATAAAGTGACTGACTGTAAATTGTTTGTTTCCTTTTAGTGTCCATAAGGTGTCAGAGACATAAAACAGCATCAAAATAGAGCTTGTTGATAAAAAAAAAAAAAGTGCCCGTCGAGGATCCACCAAACCCCCGACAGAGGTCCGAGCTAAGACCCTAAAGTCCTAAAATCCAAGAAATGTCATAAAATCTTACAAATGTCCTAAAATCCAAGAAACTTCCTAACGTCCCGACTCAGGTGGAGTCTGGTCCTAGACCCATCTGGAGTCTGATCCTGGAGTCTGGCTCTAGACTCACCTGGAGTCTTGTCCTGAAGTCTGGTCCTTGAGTCTGGTCCTGGACTCACCTGGAGCCTTGTCCTGGACTCATCTGGAGTCTGGTCCTGGAGTCTAGTCCTGGACTCAACTGGAGTCTGGCTCTAGACACACCTGGAGTCTTGTCCCAGACGCACCTGGTGTCTGGTCCTGGAGTCTGGTCCTGGAGTCACCTGGAGTCTGGTCCTGGACGCACCTGGAGTCTGGTCCTGGAGTCACCTGGAGTCTGATCCTGGAGTCTGGCTCTAGACTCACCTGGAGTCTTGTCCCAGATGCACCTGGAGTCTGGTCCTGGAGTCTGGTCCTGGACTCACCTGGAGCCTTGTGCTGGACGCACCTGGAGCCTGGTCCTCGATGCACCTGGAGTCTGGTCCTCGATGCACCTGGAGTCTGGTCCTCGATGCACCTGGAGTCTGGTCCCGGAGTCACCTGGAGGTAAAGCTGTGTGATGCTAGCATGTTAACAGGTCACTGATACGTGACAGCAGGAACTTTATGAGAACATGAGAACAGGGAGACTCACCTGGACCACCACACCACCACCTGGATCGAGTCTCCTGAGGACTGAGAGGTGTTCGGAGTGAACGGTTCCATCGGGACAAACACCTCAGATCTGTTCTCGATGGAACTTCAGAGACTCGACATGAAACAAACATGTTTCTGAGAACAGAGTGACTCTAAAAACGTTTCATCGTGTGTTTTTTATTTAAAATGACTCGATCATTGCTACACTCGACTTCTGCTACTCTCCAGTTAATGAGGAGCCCGACACGTCAAGGTCGGTCCATGGTACAGGTTCCTGTTAGAACGCTGAGGCGAAGGCTAGTTTCAAGTAAGAGGCTCAGATTCTCCCGTACGTGACATGAAGGTGGCGTCACACCTCGTCCGTCACACGGGGACGTCAGATTTGCATCGTTTGTTCCCTTTCTGGTTTTAAGTGCTACGACAAACAGTCAACAGTGTTCTCCAGCTTCCGTGGTGACGGAGAACCATTGCATGGTGAACCCTCAGGACCTCGACACAATGGAGACCAGCAGAACCAGTCAGAGTTCTCTGCTAATTAGTGGGAACAAAAATCAAAATATACAGAAAACACTTAGAACCACAAACTGCTCGTTTCGTCTGAGTGCATCAGAAACACAAATCAGAACATTCAGAAGGCATTAAGTGGTGGAACACATACAGAACCATCAGCAACAAACACGCAACGGGTAACCTCGGCAACAACCTGACAAGGAAACTCAATTTCTGCTAGAATGTTCCGTCAAAAGATGAATCTGGTGATTTTCTACGTTCCACTTCTTGTCAACAAGAAAAAAAAAAGGCTCAAACCGAGAAATGAGGGTTCCAAAAAGGTTCTCCTCAAAACCATTCACTTCTGAACTTTTTTTCAAGAAAGTGTTCTTCAAGAATTATTTGTAATACTGAAGGTCCTTTAAGAACCTTTTTTATCCAGAGAACCCTTTTTTGAAGAAAGGGTTTTTGAGGGTTCTTTGTGGGACTAGGGAGTTCCTCTTAAAGAATGATTTTTATCCAGAGAACCCTTTGTTGAAGCAAAAGTTCTTCAAATGTTCTTTATAAGACTAAGGGCTCCTTTTCTTAAGAAGAGTCTGTTTTTCTTAAGAATTACATCTTCAGGGATTCTTTGTAAAACTAAGGGTTCATACAAGAGCCTTTTTTGAGGAAGAGTTTTCTGAGGGTTCTTTGTAAGATTAAGGGTTCCTTTAGAAGAACCCTTGTCATACAAAAAAACTCTCTTTTGAAAAGAGAGTTTTCTGAGGTTTTCTTTTTACGTCTAAAAGTAAATAAATAATAATAATAATAACTGAACTGTGCATGGAAGTGTACGGACCGTTTCGTCCAGTTTGTTTACTGATGAAACGTTGCAGTCGTGTTTTATAAAGATTTCTGTGGGAGAAAATGTGCTCGGAGCTGAGAGCCACAGATGTGCTCTTGAGATTTATTTCTGATAAAAATTTTAAAAATTAAAAAAAGAAAATAGAAGAAAAACACCAGACAGATCCTTTAAGGCAGAACAGGGGACCTGTGATTGGTCACAACATAAGCATCAAGTTAGATCGCCGCTGACAGCTTTGAAAAATAAAGATTTAGTGGTACAAAGAAAAATGGACAGTGTTGACAAACTGAACTCAGCCTGATGAGTAAGTGCGCAGATTCACCTGGACAGGTGGACACCTGGACAGGTGGACACCTGGACAGGTGTCACTTCACACAGCAACAACAAAATAACAAACACATTCTGTTCTGTCAGCTGTGTAAAACAAATCATTCACGGAGCTTTACACTTTGTGTTTGACATCATTTACCAAAAGCTCCCGAATTATTGCGACAGTATGAACACCAGCCAGCAGGGGAGGTCAGAGGTCACAGGCAACTGACCAACCGGCAGCGAGGACGTCGGCACCTCCTGATTGGTCATCACACTTCATGACTTAAATGTGCAACCGGATATCTGCTGCAAACGGTTTCAAACAGGAGAGAAAACGTTTCGCCACGCTCATCTAACATGACGGCAGTGACATCAGATCAGAGAGAGCGACGGACGACCGGCGCCATCAGCAGTCAGCAGGCAGGTTCCCAGCAGCCCTCCGAGCTGAAGAAGCCATTTTTGTCCAAACTGCAGTGGAAACTCTTTTCCAGGTCACATGATGCTGTGAGGTCACGTGACGCTGTGAGGTCACGTGACGCTGTGAGGTCACATGATGCTGTGAGGTCACATGATGGATCTGGCTCCCTCATGATGCAGCAGGAGCTACAAGAGCTGTTATTGCATCACATAACTCTGAGAAAGTTTTGAATCCACAATTCCTCTGTGAAATCGTGGACTACATCTCCCAGAAATCCCTCATACGTGGCCGCCCCCACATATAAGGGGCTCGCCTTTCCATCATGGCTCCTTAACACGCCTACGTGGCCTTGGATTGAAATAATGACGGCTAGTGCGGTGGCTGCAACGGAAATAAAGCTGCTGATGTTTTGAACATCCATCACCATCATTTTATTATTTTAAATATAGTTTTACCCTTGCTTTTTAAAAATATTTTTCTACTTTCTAGTCTACTAATTTCTGTTGCTTACTGATTTTTTTCCATGTTTTTTGAAAGAAATTGGACAAATTTGTTCAGAGTTCAAGGGTTAAAAACTTGTGAATGTGGCTCCAGGTTTCAAAGGTTTAATCCATCATGTCCATCAAACTATCCAGCGAATCCCAAACTGCTGCATTTCACGGTGCAGTTTTTTAAATTTCTGCTGTTTTCCAATGTTGTTCTAAAAAACGTGATAACATATTGACTCTGGCTCACACGAGCGATAGCTTTTCCTCGTATGTCGCTGTCATGAATCTGCTCGTCATACGGTCACACAGCATCAGACGTGGTTATTGATTAGTTTGGTCTGTCAACAAAATAAGCTAAAAACGGACAATAGACATATTTTGTTGCCATGGTAATGCATAGACATCCATTCATTTCCAAATGCATAACCTACGTTAGCGTTATGCTGCTTAAAGGCGCAGGCGGGGGAGGGGCTTAGGATTTCCTCTTTGCAGATGATGTGATTTCGTTTGCGTGATCTCACCATTACTCCCAGCATGCACTGGGGCGGTTTGCAGCCGAGTGTGAAGCAGTTTGAAGGAGGCGCAGCGGGACGTCCGGTGTGACGGCAGCATTCATAAGATATATTAAACACGCTAACGGTGCAAAACGACGGATCACAAACGTGCAACAACAATTTCTGCCGACGCGAAATATCAAACAGAAGCCAGACAGAGCAGCGTTTTTTTGTTTCAACAACCACAAAAAAATTTAAAAAATAAGAAGAATTAAATAAAACATTTTTTTTGGAGACATCTAGAAAAAAGTTGTAGTATTATGACAAAAAAATCGTAATTTACAAGAATAAAATCATAATTTGATGAGAAAAAAAGTTGTAATTTAATGAGCACAAACTCATAATATTACGAGGATATAAATATAATAATAATAGTCGTAATTTTATGAGAATTAAGTTGTATTTTTACAAGAAAGGTAGTATTATATTACAGAAACAAACAAATAGCCAGCAGTTTATTTCCATAATATAATATTTCCGTTATATAATATCTATTTATACTCATAAAAAAATAAACAAATAAAACAAAAATGAACTTTTTTTTACGCCTTTATTCTTGAAATCTAACTTTTTTTTTCCTTTATCGTGGCCCGAATCCTCCGTCGTAGCGTCCGGCCGCTTTGCTGTTTAGATGTTAGATTTTGGAGAAACCTGAAGTGCGCGTAAAAGGTGATGAACCAACAGGAAGTGTCGCTCCTGCAGACACCTGAACATCCTCGACCTGCCGCACATCAGCTGGAATATTTGGCTTCACTGGCAAACGTTTAGTGATACATTAAATAGAAGGTGTGGAGGATAATATAGGGTTTTTTTTGGGAGTCATACAGCAGTTAGCGAGGCATCACGGCCGCCGTCACTGATGATGATGATGTCCGGGCGCCGTCACAGCCGCAGCTCGTTGGCCACTTTGGAGGCGATGTTTTTGAAGGCGATAGACGTGCCGGAGATCCTCTTGAAGCGCACGCCGTTGAGCGAGAGGCGGGGTAGCTTGCACACCTCCATCTCCCATTGGACCAGGGTGTCCTGCCGGGCGTCGCCGTGCACGCAGAACAGCGAGAAGCGCTCGCGCTGCTCGTAGTCACAGTTGTTGGCGTCCAGGACCCTCCGGATCTCCTTCATCATGTCCCCCGGCTCCATGGAGGACGTAGTCTTCATGCTCCAGGTGAAGCGCAGGGCGCGAGGCTTCGGGTCCCGCCCCTCGTCTTTGGGCTCGCCTGAGAAGCTCCTGTAGGACGGAGACACAGCGGACGCATCAGCAGAGGACAGGAAGCTGTCGCGGAGACGACATTTTTGACTTTTTCAAGACGACCACGTTCAACTGTGTTAAAGGGACATTTCACCCAAAATAATAATCCAGAGCTTGTTGCATGAGACGAAATGTAGTTAATCAATAATTTCATAACCTTTTTATTTATTGACTGTTTATATATGTATTTATTAAAACTATCATCATAATCATATAATCCTTTTTAACTGATGGAGCTACACCCGAGACACCGAGGAAACAATTATGTTTCTGAAGAGATATTCCTCTTTTTTAATTTAAAATGTTTAAAAACTACATTATATTTTGGACTTTTTTTCGGCTCATTCAAATGTCTCCTCTTCTCCTCCTGAGTTACGGCGGCAAATAACAGCCAAAAAAGTGTTTTTTCGTTGTGATGTCACAGCGCAGTTGACCTTTGACCATTTGGATATAAAATGCCATCATTTTTTCATTTTATCCTCTGAAACTTTTGTGTGAATTTTTTTCAAAATAAGGGTATAAATTCTTGAGTTACGGTCACCTTGACCTTTGACCACCAAAATCTAAATAGTTCATTCTTGAGTTCAAGCGCATGTTTGTGCCACATTTAAAGAAATTACCTCGAATGAGACAGACACAAGGTCACAGGGACCTTTGACCACAAAAACCAACAAAAAAAGAATCAGTTTATTGTTGACTCAGAGTGGACGTTTGTGCCAAATTTTAGGAAATTGTCTTTAGATGTTGTTTTCACAACAATGCAACGGATGAGGTCACAGTGACCTTGACCTTTGATCTTCACTTTATCCATGTCTAAAAATGGACGTTTGTGCCAAATTTAAAGAAATTCAGTCTCCGTTCTGGAGATATTGTGTTTGTTTATGAGACGTTTGTACGTACCGACAGCTGATAATGATGACGAGAGCTGTAAAGACACAACAGCAGACTGACCTTCGTGCGAACTTGGAGGTGATCTTCCCGATGAGGGAGGTGGAGGTGCCGCGGCGGGGCGTGGCCAGCGATGAGGCGGCGTGCGGCGACAGGCTGGGCGAGGCCGGCGGGCCGTTGTAGGTGGCGGGCCGGCGGTCCCGAAGCTGAGCGCCGTGGAAGGTGGAGCGACTGGAAGAGCCGCGGGGGAAGCGGGTCCGGTCCGGCGTGGCGCCGCTGCTGCTGCTGGTGACACTGAAGGCTGACGGTGATGACGGAGGCTGCTGCGGCGAGCTGGGGGCGGGAGGAGAGGACGCCGTTAACACGGTGACGGATGTTTTGGCGGGTACATGAATCAGCAGCAGAAATCACCTCTGGTACTCAGCGTTGTCGTCGATGGGCGGCAGGCAGGACTTCATGGGATGTCCCGACGCCGACATGGACTTGACATGACGGGGACGGGTGGAGGAAACGGTCGTCCCCGGCGACGGGAAGGGGGACGCTGCGGGCACCTCCGGTAGACTGAAACCGAGACGCATTCATTATTGATTTGGAGAAAAACAGCACGAGATCCATGAAATAACTCCCACAATTCCTCTCACCTGATGTCCTTCCCGTTGGGAACAGCGACCGAGTGGCGCTCAGCGCTCGTCCTCTCGTGAACGTACGTGTTCCTCCGAGTTATGCTCTAAAACACACACACACACACACACACACACCACTTTATCCGACTGATCCACAGACAACATTAACCGTGTAAAGCAGTGGTACTCAACTTGTGGCTCGCGGGCCAAATCCGGCCCCTGATAGGGCCCCTGGTGGCCCCCAAACATTTTCTAACTGACAGTAAAAATAAAGTGATGGACTCTGTGAACAGTTTTTGTCCTTTTAGTCTCCATAAGGTGTCCGAGACATAAAACAGAATCAAAATAGAGCTTGTTGATCAAAAAAAGAGCCAGAGGAGGATCCCCCACACCCCCGACAGAGGACACAGCTGAGACACTGATGTCCTAAAATACTAGAAATGTCCTGAAATATGAGAACGTCCTTATATTATTTAAATGTCGTTAAACCTAAGAAACATCCTTAAATCCAAAAATGTCCTTAAGTCCTACAAATGTCCTAAGATCTTTGAAATGTCCTACAATCCTAGAAATGTCCTACAATCCTAGAAATGTCCTAAAATTCTAGAAACATCCTAAAATCCAGTAATTGTCCTAAAATCTTAGAAATGTCCTTTAATCCTAAAAATGACCTAAAATCCTAGAAACATGTATGGAGCTGCTGCCGTTGGCCGCTGGCCTCCTGTCATTTTGCAAAAGTGGCCCCTGAGCAGAGCCGGTTACAAAGCCGCAAAAAACACGACGCTGCTGATGTTTTTCAAAACAACTTGGCTCGTCGGGGCTTCAGGACACTTGATTACTTTGGACGAGTGGTACGGAGACATTTTGTGTTTTATTCTGTATTTCTTTAACGCCTGAATCCTGGTCACTGTTTGCGTCAGTTTGGGAGATGAGTGCGCCTCCTTTTCCCCGTAGGTGTGCGAGTTTTGTGACTTTCCATCCATCGGCATGATGGCGAGCATATAATGACTAAACTTATTTTTTCATGGACTGTCTCTTTAAGGGTTTGTGGACACTCCTGGTATCAGGACCGGGTTTGGACCTGCGCTCTGAGTCCTCTCACCCCTGAGGCGGTGGCTGACCTCCTGCGGTCTGGAGCGCCGCTCGGTGACGCCTGCTCGTCTTTCCTGTCGCTCTCTACGCTGTTGGCATGGCAACGCTTTGAGTAGGAGACAGGCGGGGGGATGGACGGCGCCACTGAGACAGAGACACACAGAGACAGCGGCGGTTAATTCTAATAATGCAGCTTTCTGCCGACCCACTCACGTCCAGACAGAAACTCACCGTGGTCGCTGAATCGCCGCTGCTTCTGATTGGTCGATGGGTGGCGAGAATGGGCGGGAGATTGGCTGGATCCGCTGAGGTCGCTGCTGGGTCGTGACCTTTGAAGCAGGTTACTGCCGGACAGAGACTCGCCGCCGTCAAACTGGAGGAGACAGTCACAGCAGAGGATTCTGGGTAAGAGACCGGCTCAGTTACAGACTGTTTGTTTCCTCTAATGGAGCAATGCTAACAGTTTCCCCCCGCTCCCAGCCTTTGTGCTAAGCTAGGCTAACACTGTGGTGGACGTCTGCACCGACCAGAGACCAGTCTGAAGGTCTGAAACCAGTCTGAGACCAGTCTGAAGATCTGAGACCAGTTTGAAGATCTGAAACCATTCTGAGACCAGTGTGAAGATCTGAGACCAGTCTGAAGATCTGAAACCAGTCTGAGACCAGTCTGAAGATCTGAAACCAGTCTGAAGATCTGAAACCAGTCTGAGACCAGTCTGAAGATCTGAGACCAGTTTGAAGATCTGAAACCAGTCTGAGACCAGTGTGAAGATCTGAGACCAGTCTGAAGATCTGAAACCAGTCTGAGACCAGTCTGAAGATCTGAAACCAGTCTGAAGAT